>NC_083410.1:106933800-107233800 GCF_020745735.1 Hemiscyllium ocellatum
CAGAGAATTATCAACAGCTACACACTCAGTGTATGGAGTATAGGAGTTGGGAGGACATGTCGTGGTTGTACAGGACATTGGCGAGGCCACTTTTAGAACATTGCATTCAATCTGGTCTCCTTGCTATGAAAAAGAGGTTGTTAACTTGAAAGGGTTCAGAAAGGATTTATAGAGTCAGAGCATGGAAACAGACCCTTCTGTCCAACTATCAGATATCCCAACGTAATCTAGTCCCATTTGCCTTGGGATTGGAGTGTTTGAGCTATAGCGAGAGGCTGAGTAGGCTAGGGTTGCTTTCCTTGGAGTGTTGGAAGCTGAGGGGTGACCTTACAGAGGCTTATAAAATCAAAAGGGGCATGGATAGGGTGAATAGACAAGGACTTCTTCCCAGGGTATGGAAGTCCAAAACTGGACGGCACATATTTAAGGTGAGGGAGGAAAGATTTAGAAGGGATTGGAGGGGTAACTTCATCACACAGAGGGTGGTGCGTGTATGGAACGAGCTGCCAAAAGAGCTGGTGGCAGTTGGTACAAAGACAACATTTAAAAGGCATCTGGATGAGGACATGAATAGGAAGGGCCTAGAGGGGTGTGAGCCAAATGGGACTAGATTAATCTAGGATATCTTGCTAGCACAGACGTGTTGGACCGAAGGGTCTGCTTCTGTGTACAGCTCTATGACTCTATCCAGGATTCAACTTCAAAAGTTAAGAAGTGTGGAATAGAGAAATACAAGTAATTTGGAAGGAAACTTCCATCGGTGTACAAAGAAACTGTACACAGAAAGCTTCAGACATTTTCATATAAACCCATGGGAGGCATTCACATACAAGTGGGATCTTAGCCTTACTTCCAGAAAACTGCCAGAGATTACTGAATTTAAAAAAAATGTGGAAACTGCAGGAAACAAAAATCTTAGAGTGCGGTAACACTCCTAAGAGGTACAGAAAAATTCCAAAATAATAAAAATTAACGCAGGAAGATTTGGTTACCTCACTGACTGATTTTATTCCAGAAAGGTTTATGTTCAAAACTAATAACAATGCTTCAACAAATATCCTCATCAATAGTTACCAATTTTTTTTTTAAGATTACTTACAGTGTGGAAACAGGCCCTTCGGCCCAACAAGTCCACACCGACCCGCCGAAGCACAACCCACCCATACCCCTACATTTACCCCTTACCTAACACTACGGGCAATTTAGCATGGCCAATTCACCTGACCCACACATCTTTGGACTGTGGGAGAAAACTAGAGCACCCGGAGGAAACCTACGCAGACACGGGGAGAATGTGCAAACTCCACACAGTCAGTCGCCTGAGTCGGGAATTGAACCCGGGTCTCAAGCGCTGTGAGGCAGCAGTGCTAACTGCTGTGCGGCAGCGGTGCTAACTGCTGTGCCACTGTGCCGCCCACAAATATGAATTGCTGCTAATTGGATAAATGAAATAATCGGTTAAAAAATGGCTTTTTTGCAAATTTGATGAAGCCCTGAAGAAGGGCTTATGCCCGAAACGTCGATTCTCCTGCTCCTTTGATGCTGCCTGACCTGCTGTGCTTTTCCAGCAACACATTCCCCACTTCTCTCTGGATGGTAATATTTCTCAGCTCACTTCTAACCCTTCCACCAACCAGTATCTGCAGCTTGATCCAAGGCCACAAACAAAAGTAACCCAAATACCACATGTGCAACCTGGCTACTGATAGATAGGGAATAAACAAACTTGTCAAATATTATACTCATCTTTGTCATGACTGAGCTGAGTGTATCGGGCAAGATTAAAAGTATCTAAAGATCAGTAAACCTCTTGGGCATGCAGCCTGTAAGATTCCAACTCATCGATGATGAATCAAATAAATCACTCATTTTAAAAGGGGTGTAGAGAACTGAAGTGCATCTAAAGCACCAATGTGGTTTAATATGGGTAACGTGGATGGAGAAAACACATGAGGGACAATCCTTGCAGTGAGTTATTACATTATTCCCAGTGTCACGAAAGAACAGTGTGCACAAGAACAATTTATTTTCAACTGATTTGAAAGAAAACACATCCACAAGATACTGAAGAGAAGTATTTAATGGCAACCATTTACTTACCCTGAGTGAGTGTTTGACAGGCTGTTGTGACACAGTGGTAGAGTACCTACTTTTTGACCAGAAGGTCTGAATGAGTCCCACTAGCGGCACAGTGACACAGTGGTTAGCACTGCTGCCTCACAGCGCCTGAGACCCGGGTTCAATTCCCGCCTCAGGCGACTGACTGTGTGGAGTTTGCACGTTCTCCCCGTGTCTGCGTGGGTTTCCTCCGGGTGCTCCAGTTTCCTCAGATGTGCGGGTCAGGTGAATTGGCCATGCTAAATTGCCCATAGTGTTAGGTAAGGGGTAAATGTTGGGGTATGGGTGGGTTGTGCTTCGGCAGGTCGGTGTGGACTTGTTGGGCCGAAGGGCCTGTTTCCACACTAAGTAATCTAATCTAATCTAGCCTGGGATGGACAATAACATGTCCCATTATTTTGAATAAAAATATTTTAAAATGATACTGACACAGCTAGGAACCTGCATGTGTACAGAAACACTTGGTTACCATGGGAACACTGGCAGGTCAATAGATTTACATGCTTTGTCCAAGACTTCTCTAGGAAGCTAAGTCACCATGGAGTGGGAGCAAAGCAGTGCCACTTCCTCAGGGAAAAAAATCAGCCAAAAATTAAACGGATCAATTTTCCCACTCCATCGGGTCATCATTGAGTGTGGCTCTGGCCTCACATCTTAGCTCCCTGCGGGGAAACCCTAAGAGATCATAAAGTGGTTAGTAGACCATTTGTAGGTTTAGAAATTGCTACATTTCTGAATATCCTATTTTAGTTGATGCGTACAAGTTTAAAAGACCAAGTCTTGGATCGTCCCCTTGGCACCAACGACCCATCATTAATTAATGAAGATACAAGTATGTTCTGCCCTTTGTCCTTCCTAAATGGGCACTACTGCAGATTGTGAATTCATCACCTTCAAATAAATAACTGGCCAAATGAGATTTACCAGAGATTGAGAGTGGCATTATTTGCTCACTGCAACAGCACACAAAGCTTTAACCTGCCTTGACTTACCAAATGTCATCCTGCCACTAATAATCTCGGGAGTTTTCTTCATATCATTGAAAGCAGCGATGGGCAGTCCCCAGTTAGCAACAGGGCCCCAAAAATGCTATGAAATGGGAACAAAATAAAAGGAGAGTCAAACTTAAATGAGAGCTTTCTTTAGTTCCACAATTATAAAAAGCTAAAGTTCATTAATAGACTTGTACTTCTTTGAAGCAAAGCAACATCTTTTACAACTCTCGATTCTCACCCTTTCACAGAAAAGCAGAAAGACAGACAGTATGCCAGCCCAACAGATTTTGCTGCGAGTGGTTTATAAAAAGCAGGTGAAAGCCCTCAGGTTTGTACACATGATGGTGGGAAGAAGGGCAGTGCAACTTGCTGTAAGGCAGGATGTAGGTGGAAGAGATTCAGGGGTAAGATTACGGAAGGTGAAACAGCAATCGGTACAGACCTGGAACAGTCAGACCTAAGGTTAACAGTGGCATGGGTGAAGGAAGAACTGATTTACTGCCCTGACGGTTCGGTCTGAATTTACCAAAATTACAGCTGGTTCATATAGGAGTAAAATCTGGAAGCACCACATCACACAAAAAGGTGGTGGTGATCTGAGCTGTTGCCTGCCAATGACGGATAATCATTGCTCCCAACACTCCAATCATTTTTGTTTGGAGATAATAAAAGATTTGGGACTAATCCATTAGGATGGGATCAAGGGGCAGACTGAACTGGTGCGACCAGAATGCAGAATCCCCTACTCTCGTTTCTCTTGAATCCATAGCTCAGTACCCAGACGTCAAGACTGCGAGGCGCCGTACCCATTCATTTAGTTGTTGAATTGCCTGTGAGTTCATTCACCTCACAAAACACAGCCTCTGTTGACCAACAAAACACTGCTGCACATGAGGATCAAGCAAACTGCAACTTCAATACACTTGCTTGTCGTCACGCTCTTTGTACTGGATGGAGGGTGCAGAGTGAAACAGATATAGTTTAGGCACCTCATTTACCAGGTGAGAATATTGCCTGGAGTTAAGTGGAATCATAATTGAGAAAAGTTACAGCAAAAGTGATTAAGCAATGCATTTAAAATTACTAAGACTTACTGTGCTGATAAATGATCAGTCCATGAGAAGTTTGCATGCAGGGAAAGAGAAAAAAAGATAATTAATTTTTTTTTGTAATGCAAAAGTGCTCAGTAATGTTGTAAACTCTACACTCCATTCCAAAATCTGGGCAGTTGGTCGAGGGTATGCACTATGCACGGGCCTGAAGCAAGTTTCTACACAACACGCTCTTAGAAGAGCCGGTCACCTCCAGAGTTCCCTACAGGTTTTGTGAGCGATCCCTTAAATTTTCTTTTAGGACGGCTTTGAAAAGGAGGAATGATTTTGCTCCTCAGCAACTTCGGGAAAAACTTATGAATGAGGCAACAGCATTAAGCTGCTGACTGACCATAGCAGCTACAGCACAGAACCCACACTCAGGGCTTTTGTCGCCTGTATTTGCTGGGGTTTGAAAGCCAGGGTGAACCAGGGAGGTTTTTATTTAAAAAGACAATATTGCGCGCTCGGAAACCTCTGCCAACATTCTTTCAAAGCGACCATCAATCAAATTAGACTACATTCCAATATAAAAAAAATTAATGAATGCAAGCACGGTGGCGCAGTGGTTAGCACTGCTGCCTCACAGCGCCTGAGACCCGGGTTCAATTCCCAACTCAGGTGACTGACTGTGCGGAGTTTGCACGTTCTCCCCGTGTCTGTGTGGGTTTCCTCCGGGTGCTCCGGTTTCCTCCCACAGTCCAAAGATGTGCGGGTCAGGTGAATTGGCCAAGCTAAATTGCCCCTAGTGTTAGGTAAGGGGTAAATATAGGGGTATGGGTGGGTTGTGCTTCGGCGGGTCGGTGTGGACTTGTTGGGCCGAAGGGCCTGTTTCCACACTGTAAGTAATCTAATCTAAAAAATGTTACTTTACTGATATTTCAGTCCAAAACACAATGTGAAACGATGATAATTTCACTCTATAAACAGCATAACACAAACGATCCCTTATTTTGTACACAAACCAGATTACTTTCAGAAAAATTAATTAACTTAAGAAGTCAACTTGATTACTAATAATATTCAATACACACTAATTGTTAACCAGGTCAGGGAAACAGGTCAACGGCACCTACGTGAGAACATAAATTAGAATTAACTTTATTGCCATAAATATGCAAACGAGTACAATGAAAAGATTATGAGTTGCCACTTACAGAGCTATCATTGATAAAACATGGAGATGGAGAGGCACAGCAGGTCAGACAGCATCTGAGAAGAAGAATTGCGTTTCATCAGGACTGATGAAGGGCCCCGACACAAAACATTGACTTTCTTGCTCCTCTGATGCTGTCTGACCTGCTGTGCCCTTCCAGCTCCACATTTTATCAACTCCACTTACAGTGCCATCTCAGTTAGTCAGGTATCTAGTTAAAGTGAAACAAGATCACCAACACATAGTGCCATCTTATCAACCCTTCAAAAACCGATCCTTCCAGTCACACCATCACGCCAACCTGTCACTTTATCCCATCCACAGTTGAATGGGGTAACAGGACTGGATGCAGTTTGTCCAGAGGGGGCTTGAGGAGTCAACTTGGGTAATATTTATTGAAAGGCCAAGAGCAGGCAACGTTGGATGGTAAGTGACATTGACAAAGATGTACCGAAAACAACAAACGCTGGAGATCACTGTGGGTCAGGCAGCATCCATGAAGTGTGGAGGGGACAGCATTTGTGCTATAGTTTGGGAGGGGTGGGGGTAGTGGGTGTAGGGTGCTGATGGAGAAAAAAATATTGATAGTTCAGATTAAGTGATGGGAATGTGAGAATTGCAGAACAAGTGTGTGTCTCCTGTCAGACCGTAAGTGGGATTGGGGGGGGGGTGTGTGCGCGTGTGTGTGTGTGAAGGGAAGGACAGGATAACAAGCTGGAAGAAATAGACGTTGGTTCACAATTTTTGACTGATTGAGTCAGAGGTGTACAGCACAAAAACAGGCCTTTGGGTCCAACTCGTCTACACTGACCACATATCCTAACTTCTAGTCCCATTTGCCAGCACTTGGCCCATATCCCTCTAAACCCTTCCTATTCATATACCCATCTAGATGCCTTTTAAATATTATAATTGTACCAGACCCCACCACTTCCTCTGGCTGGAAGGTGCCCAGAGGGAAGATCTGTTGTATCTCTGTTTTGCATTAAGACACAAGGATGTGTCCCTGCCATTACACAACTACAGTTACCACCCAAGCTGGTGCAGGAAGTCACACACTAGCATGCACAGAAGATTGCTAACTATTTCCTGTTAGCCGCGCAAAGGTAAATGGTCAATTTCAGGTTTGCAGGATGAAATGAGCAGAATGCCACAGGAATCAATGGCTCTCCCCCAATATTTATAATCTACATCAATGACTTGGATGAGAGGACCAAACACATGGGACTCAGTTTAGTGATGACACAAAGATGGGTTAGAAAATAAATTGTGAAAGTGCGTCTGCAAAGGAACAAACCAGGTTGAGAACATGTAAACCATTGAGAAATGGCATATAACATGAAAAAGCAGTAACTTGTCTACCTTAGCAACAATAGTGTAAAAGCAGCATACTGTTGTGGAATTGTACATTTAAGTATAGAGGGAATGCTGAACTTGGAGCTCAGGAGCGAGCTGGATGTCGGAATGAATCCCAACAAAATTAGTGTGCAGGGGCAGCAAATGATTTGGCAAACGGATAGTTAATTTCAGTGCAAATATAAAAGTTGTACATGGCATACTGTGTGTAGTTGGAGTCCCTGTACTTAAAGTTAATAACTAAATTAGCAATTTCAGGCTCATCTGACTGATTTCTGGGATGAGAGCTTATCCCACGAGCAAGGGGTAGACTTGTACCCACTGGAGTTTGGAAGAATAGAGGTGCTCATAGTGAACCCTGAGAGTCTGGGGCTAATAGGTAGGGTGGATGCCAAGAGAAGCATTCCCCTTGTCGATCAGACTAGAATTAGGGGCAGATTAAAAATAAAATCTTCCTTTCAAGTTGGAAATGAGGCAGATCATTCCCAGAGGGGTGGGTGCATTTGGAACTCTCTTCACCTGAAAGATTGGAGATAGGGCATGGAATTTTGTTTAAGGCAGCGATTGTTAGATTTGTCACTACCCAGAGAGTCAAAGGGTGACTGGGCAGGCAGAAAAGTGGGCTTCAGGCTGCAATCCAATCAATCATAATTTTATCAAATGGTAGAACAGAATGGCCCATTCCTGCTTCTAACTTGCATGTTTTAAATTCCTTCAAATGCTGTTTGTATAAAGTGCAAACAAGCTAAAGAACAATGTTTATACACAGAAGCCAACCTGAAAGAACGGGTTCTAGCATTGCTAGCTATCTGACAGACTGCCCGAAGTGCTACGTAAAAGGGGAAGCAGGAGAAGCCAAACATTACTGTCACAACAAACAAGATGGATCACATTCTCCACGTGCAACCCACCCACCACAGATAATTCAAACTCGGAGCACAATCACAACCTTCAGCCTGCCACCTGACCATGCTCTTTCCATTACGCTGCTATAGCCAGATTAGAATGGAAATCACTGAGACAAACTTGCCACCGTGATAACAGAAACATCCCTTTGCCACCAGAGGGTACTGGGATAAATGATGGAAACGTGAACTTTTAATAAGGAGGATGATCCTAGAGAAGGGATTGAATGAAATCCCACTCCAATCATGCATCACCATGCTGCACTAGCTTTGACTTAATACTTTTGATCAGTATTCATTTCGCTAGCCAAAATATCGCAGCACCACTTTTCAACATACACTAACTGGCAAGTAAGATGACGGACTGACCAAATGGATAAATGATTTAAGTTTTCCTCAAAAACACTGGCCGCTCAACGTTTTAAATTGGACATCGGGTCAGAGAGTGCATAAGGCATGAAGTACAAGGAGGAATATTTTACAACTTGACGCTAAGCCAAGCTACTGCAGAGTTAAATTCTCTGGCACTGGTTCAGGTGTCATATGACAAGCCAGCTTTGTATGGATTTTTCTTCCATGCGCTGGTATCAGTCATGGGTATTTATATTTATCAAGATAGAGTGCACACAACTCTCTTTGGCACATTGCCAAACAAGGTGTCACAACTGCAGCTGTCACTCTGTAGGTAAGTGTGAAGTGATTCACTTTGGTAAGAGTAACAAGAAGATGGAGTACTGGGCTAATGGTCGGATACTTGGTAGTGTGGATGAGCAGAGGGATCTTGGTGTCCATGTACACAGATCTCTCAAAGTTGCCACCCAGGTAAATAGTGCTGTGAAGAAGGCATATGGCGTACTGGCTTTTATTGGTAGAGGAATTGAGTTCCGGAGTCCTGAGGTCATGTTACAGTTGTATAAGACTCTAGTGCGGCCGCATCTGGAGTATTGTGTGCAGTTTTGGTCGCCATATAGGAAGGATGTGGAGGCACTGGAACGGGTGCAGAGGAGGTTTACCAGGATGTTGCCTGGTATGGTAGGAAGATCATATGAGGAAAGGCTGAGGCACTTGGGGCTGTTTTCTTTGGAGAAAAGAAGGTTTAGGGGGGACTTGATAGAGGTGTACAAGATGATTAGGGGTTTAGATAGGGTTGACCATGAGAACCTTTTTCCACGTATGGAGTCAGCTATTACGAGGGGGCATAGCTTTAAATTAAGAGGAGGTAGGTATAGGACAGATGTTGGGGGTAGATTCTTTACTCAGCGAGTCGTGAGTTCATGGAATGCCCTGCCAGTAACAGTGGTGGACTCCCCCTCTTTGTGGGCATTTAAACGAGCATTGGATAGGCATATGGAGGATAGTGGGCTAGTGTAGGTTAGGTGGGCTTGGATCGGTGCAAAATCGAGGGCCGAAGGGCCTGTACTGCGCTGTATTTTGCTATGTTCTATGTAACTGCTTTCCAGCACTCTTTTTTAGGTGCAAGTGTACTTGAGACAGGTGAATGTAAGCTTCTACCCACACTACTGGCAATAAAGAACTCCGCTCACCAACTCTTAAAACAGAGCGAAATTACTTATTAACAACCTAGCACTGGACCGGGCTGCTCCGGGGCCCCTTGGGAGAGGAATCCTGCGCGAATACGGGTTTTATTATATTTGATGTTTATACATTCCGAGCATGTAAGAGACTTAGGTATACACTCTGGTGAGTTATAGGTTAGATTAGTAGAAAGTTGAGTTTTTTTTTCTTTCTTTTTTCGTTTCTTTTTTTTCTCTTTTTGTTTTCTTTCTTTCTCTTTTCTTTGTTAAATTATGACTATTGTATATATGATTTAATTGTACATCAATGTTTGTATTTGAGAGTTTTGTTTATTTTTGTAAATTTGCAAAAATGTTAAATTTCAATAAAAATATCTACAAAAAAAAAACAACCTAGCACTGAACTGAGTTCTCCATAAAGATCAATTCTTAAGTCATTCCTCTCACGCTACACACATTCATGTACGCAAATCACGAAAGTTCATTTCACAGGAAATTACACAATTACAGAATTAACCATGTTTGAATTTATAGGCAAAATAACAACCTCCAATGTTTCCCACTGCAGTCCAACAGTCTACCCCACGATGATCAAACCATGTGAAGTCTCTTATAAACTAGCTCAAACCATCAAAAGCCCATCAAATGTTGGTGGAATAGACAATGGGAACTGCAGACTACATTTACTGTAAAGTCAGCCAATTTAAGTTATCCTGGACACATGTTAAATTGCTGCTCTGATGTGCTGCTCACATGATTTAGTCCAAAACCGTTTAAGTGGAAAACAACTACAGTAAACTTTGCTTTTAACAACGTATAATGAACAGGCAACAATTAAATACCTGAAATACAGGTGGTTTACTGTATGATCATGACGAAGGATCTCTACCAACAGGTTTTAGCAAAGTGATTTATGCTGCAAAGAGAAGATTTGGCAGCTCCAAGAATTAAAAAAAGTGCTTATTTTTGACATTGAAAAGCTATGGAAGTTATAAAAGGTTAACCAAGGTGATGCTTTAACAAGAAAAGGTGCAGCAAGAGTGACCAATGGACAAGTCCTCAGCAGCACACATCGGTCACTAACCATTCGGTGTCATCTTTGGATTACTGCAGTCAACACAGCATTGTATGGAAAACAATCAGTAATAAAGCCACCTTCTCAAGGCCAATTGTTGAATCAACGACTTGTTCGCAACATCCATATCCACCAGAAACACCAACAAAAGTGCCTTTGAGAATTCCAGTATCGCTTTAAAAAAAAGCCCCAACTATTTTAATGCTATTTCAGTTCTTCAAAAAAAATTGAATCAACCTAATATATTATCCAGTTGCCTCAAAAACTAGACAGCAGCTCTAAAATTAGATCAAAGTCATCACACTAAACGACGTAGATGTCTGAATCATGTGTTCAAAAGTAAAAAGGGATCGGTTAAAATTATACTCTTGATCACATACAATTATATTCAGAGAACAGGACAAAAGGCTGCTATTGTGAATCAACAGGATTATACACAAAACAAGAACCAAAGTGAGGTGAGTGACAAAGAGTTGGAATGGATCAGATCAGAGTGGAGAATTACCAGGCAGAATTATTTTCCAGAAATATTTCCCATGTTATCATCATTAACCCTATAACCAAGTGAATGTGAATTGCTGCAAGTAACTTGGCAACTGGGATAACCTCATGACATATTTGGATCAGGGCAGGAATGAGGAATATGTAGTAGGGAGAAAGTCAAACTAACAGCAAAGAACCTGTGAACGTTGAGTTTACTGCCAATTATTCATAGCAACAACTCAGCCCGAGTTGTTTACACTACATCCCAGGAAATTGAGCCACTGTCCAAAAGTCTTGAATTCAGACAAGCTGCAGGAAAATGACATTAAACAAAATGTAGTGCACAGGTCAGTCAACTGCCCGATAGACCTGCGCTGGTCTTTCAGCTCCCCAAGAACCTCCTCCAAATTCCATTAACACACATCTATTTTTCTTAAAATTCTAATGTGCTTTCCTGTGAAATGAATCAACCGGTAACATGCTCCAAACTATTCCCCTATAGCGCAATGAACTTTCACACAACATCAAGGGAACATCGGGATGAGCACTTACAATGCCTGGGTGTAGTAGGCTATGGACCAAGTGCAAGTAAATGGGATGAGTGCAGTTTGATGCTCGTTGGGTTGGTGTCGACATGGTGGGCCGAATGGCCTGTTTCTATGCCGCACACCTCGGTGAATTAACTATTAACACGTTCCAACCATTCCCTCTCCAGACTCCCTAAAAGGAGTTACCATTTACTCTCTTTCGTTGATGGTTTCCCCCTCCCACTCCCCCATTCACCCTTCCCCAATGGCCCTCACACCCCCACCCCACAACCTTTCCTCCGCCGTCCCATGTTCCCCTCTCACTCCATCAGCAACCCATTGGCCTCTATCCTCTCATATCCCTCATAAACCCACTCCCCTCCCTCCACCCTCACCCCAATTGCCCTCTCTCACCCCACTTTCCTTTCCCCCAATTGCCCCCTCAACGCCCTCTCACCCCATTGCCCCCCTCAACGCCCTCTCACCCCATTGCCCCCCTCACCCCATTGCCCCCTCAATGCCCTCTCACCCCATTGCCCCCCTCACCCCATTGCCCCCCTCAACGCCCTCTCACCCCATTGCCCCCTCAATGCCCCCTCACCCCATTGCCCCCCCTCACCCCATTGCCCCCCTCAACGCCCTCTCACCCCATTGCCCCCCTCAACGCCCCCTCACCCCATTGCCCCCCTCAATGCCCCCTCTCACCCCATTGCCCCCCTCAATGCCCCCTCTCACCCCATTGCCCCCCTCACCCCATTGCCCCCTCTCACCCCATTGCCCCCCTCAACGCCCCCTCACCCCATTGCCCCCCTCAACGCCCCCTCACCCCATTGCCCCCTCAACGCCCCCTCTCACCCCATTGCCCCCCTCAACGCCCCCTCTCACCCCATTGCCCCCCTCACCCCATTGCCCCCTCAACGCCCCCTCACCCCATTGCCCCCTCAACGCCCCCTCTCACCCCATTGCCCCCTCAACCCCACCCCATTGCCCCCCTCAATGCCCCCTCTCACCCCATTGCCCCCTCAACGCCCCCTCACCCCATTGCCCCCCTCAACGCCCCCTCACCCCATTGCCCCCCTCAATGCCCCCTCTCACCCCATTGCCCCCCTCAACGCCCCCTCTCACCCCATTGCCCCCCTCAATGCCCCCTCTCACCCCATTGCCCCCCTCAACGCCCCCTCACCCCATTGCCCCCCTCAATGCCCCCTCACCCCATTGCCCCCCTCAACGCCCCCTCACCCCATTGCCCCCTCAACGCCCCCTCACCCCCCCCCCCTCAATGCCCCCTCTCACCCCATTGCCCCCCTCAATGCCCCCTCTCACCCCATTGCCCCCTCAACGCCCCCTCACCCCATTGCCCCCCTCAACGCCCCCTCACCCCATTGCCCCCCCCCCCCTCACCCCATTGCCCCCTCAACGCCCCCTCACCCCATTGCCCCCTCAACGCCCCCTCACCCCATTGCCCCTACTCCCCTGACAGTAACCCACCCCCACATCCCCCTCTCCCCCACCTCTCTCCTCCCCCACTCCCCCCCACTCACTCATCATCATCCTTCCCCCCCCCTCCCCTCCCTCACCTCATCAGATAGTCTCGGAAGTCCTTGCTCCGCGCATACTCCAGGGCCTTGCGGGCCACAGTTCCAGCCATGGCTCCAGCGGGACGGACGGAAATGATTCTCAGCGGCCCTTGAAGGACGAACCCACCTACACCCCGCGCTGCACGCCGGGATAGCCGAGCCGTCCCTGGGAGGACCGTGCGGCGCGCTGCACGCCGGGATAGCCCTGGGAGGACCGTGCGGCGCGCTGCACGCCGGGATAGCCGAGCCGTCCCTGGGAGGACCGTGCGGCGCGCTGCACGCCGGGATAGCCCTGGGAGGACCGTGCGGCGCGCTGCACGCCGGGATAGCCCTGGGAGGAGCAGGAGGTCTGTTAAAGGTTTGAGCGCGATTTCTCTCCTGAAGTGATTCTCCGAGATGTGGCAGTGGCTCCCCGCAGATTGGAGCTTTCTAAAGGCTCTGTCAGGAATATAGAACTGTCCTTTAATCTCAGGCGGGTGCAACAGCAAACGGGGACGGCAAACCAACGTCACCTTTTCTCCCCCAGTCGTCAGGATCTGTCATTTCAAGATAAATCTTTGCAGATACTAACACAACCAGCTCCGCTATCAGGTTGGTGTGTCAGAAGGGCAAGGTGTCACGTGGGTAAAGGGGCAAGGTGTCACGTGGGTAAAGGGGCAAGGTGTCACGTGGGTAGGGGGTAAGGTGTCATGTGGGTAGGGGGTACGGTGCCATGTGGGTAGGGGGTAAGGTGTCATGTGGGTAGGGGGTACGGTGCCATGTGGGTAGGGGGTAAGGTGTCACGTGGGTAGGGGGTAAGGTGCCGTGTGGGTAGGGGGTAAGGTGCCATGTGGGTAGGGGGTAAGGTGCCATGTGGGTAGGGGGTAAGGTGTCATGTGGGTAGGGGGTAAGGTGTCACGTGGGTAGGGGTAAGGTGCCCTGTGGGTAGGGGGTAAGGTGCCATGTGGGTAGGGGGTAAGGTGTCACGTGGGTAGGGGGTAAGGTGTCATGTGGGTAGGGGGTAAGGTGTCATGTGGGTAGGGGGTAAGGTGTCACGTGGGTAGGGGTAAGGTGCCCTGTGGGTAGGGGGTAAGGTGCCATGTGGGTAGGGGGTAAGGTGCCATGTGGGTAGGGGGTAAGGTGCCATGTGGGTAGGGGGTAAGGTGTCACGTGGGTAGGGGGTAAGGTGTCACGTGGGTAGGGGTAAGGTGCCCTGTGGGTAGGGGGTAAGGTGCCATGTGGGTAGGGGGTAAGGTGCCCTGTGGGTAGGGGGTATGGTACCCTGTGGGTAGGGGGTAAGGTGCCCTGTGGGTAGGGGGTAAGGTGCCCTGTGGGTAGGGGGTAAGGTGCCATGTGGGTAGGGGGTACGGTGTCATGTGGGTTGGGGGTAAGGTGCCACGTGGGTAGGGGGTAAGGTGCCATGTGGGTAGGGGGTAAGGTGCCCTGTGGGTAGGGGGTACGGTGCCCTGTGGGTAGGGGGTACGGTGCCCTGTGGGTAGGGGGTAATGTGCCGTGTGGGTTGGGGGTAATGTTCCGTGTGGGTAGGGGGTAAGGTGCCATGTGGGTAGAGGACATAGGGAGATAGTGAGTAGTGGGTAAGGTGCTGGATTGCAAGGAGGCAAGGGGCTCAGTCAGTGATGCTCTGTTTAAAGTAGGTCAGAATAGATGGGAGATGGTCAGGTTTGAGGGTGTATCTAGTGGTTAGGTCTGGGTGGAGGGAGTTCAATGGTGGGCATAGTGGTATTGGGTAAAAAATGAGGTCTGCAGATGCTGGAGATCACAGCTGCAAATGTGTTGCTGGTCAAAGCACAGCAGGCCAGGCAGCATCTCAGGAATAGAGAATTCTCTATTCCTGAGATAGTGGTATTGGGTCCTGAACATGGTGGGGAGACGTGGTCAGATCAGGTCAGGGTGTGGGAAGTGGGGGGGAGCTGTAGGGAGTCTGGGGTGATGTAGTTGGGATGCATGTAGTAACTTGTGGGAGGTATCAGTTTAATAGTTGTTAAGGAGTTGGACCAAGGTTTTTTTCCTAACTTTTCCTAACTGAGTGCCTAGTTTACTTCAGTATTCTCTGATTTAAACAGGTACGCTCGTGGTTTGCAGGTTTGAACAGCAGAATCTTTGATTTCCCAGGGAATTCTCTCAGAGTCTGCACCACTGGGGATTCCATGGGGTCCCAATGCACAGTTCCAATTTGTGCTTCAGGAATATTGGCCATCAGACAATCTAATAAATGCTGTCTTTACAAAGTGAGAAGGATCCTTTTTGTTTCACAGCCTTCTGTACTTGTCTTACCAACCACAAAGATTTGTAAACAGCCAATACTTTCCTACTGTTCCTGTCTCCTGCCCGATTGTACAGTTTGGTTTCTGTCACTTTTTTGCGGTTGGCCTTCCTTCACGCTTGCCCTCGCAATGATCCTGTGTCTCTTTCTCCCATCAGCCTCTGTCCTCCTGAGGAACGTGATGATTCTCTTCCCATGAGGCTCAGTGAGAGAGAGACATTTAGTTTCCTGGGAGAGATTGGAAAGGGTGGAAAGTGAATTTAAAACCCAGATTATATTGCAGGATCGACAGGCTGAACGGTTTCCTTGTGTTCCTGTTTCTTAGATTCTGTCTTCCCCGTTGGAGGTTATTATTCCCGCTTGGCTCTTGGAAGTGGGCGTGTTGAGTTTGAATTTCTGGGCTGTTTTGTTTCAAAGATACCGTGGTATAATAGGGGGAATTTGGGTTTCCCCAGCTGTACTGTGTGCAGCTTTTATCTCCTTACACATTAAAGGGTACATTAGTCGGGTCTAAAGGCTTTGACTTTCTGTTTTTTCATTGTGGGCTGAAATGGGAAAAGGACTATTTTACAAACTATTTTGAAAGCACAAGATTACTGTACTTTTTAAACACAAGTTGCCCAGGATTAACTGTGAATTGCTGTTTGTTTGATTAGTGGAAGAGAGGATGAGCTAGAGTGTACAAAGGGAGATCTGCCAGTAACACAGAGTCGATTGGTCCTGGAGTTGTTAATGACAATGACCTTTTGCTGGCCAACAATGTGATTGGCTCCCAGGTAGCTGAACAGCTTGTGGATGTGAATGATTATTCAGAAGCCATTGGACCTGCACAGGGGAAGGAGCTGTCCTCCTCTCTGTAATAAAAGCCTGAACAAGCCAGTTTGTTTCCAAACATCAGTTGCTGTAAGCTGTAACTTTTAACCAATATATCAGAGAGGATGGAAGGTATTGTTGCCAGGCTACAAATCCAGACACCCAGGTTCAAATCCCACCACGCTAGAGAGTAGAGATCAAACTTTTTAAAGATGTGGAATTAAGAGTCTAATGATGACTACAAAACTATTGTCGATTGTCATAAAAATACTTTTTGCTCACTAATGTCTGCCCTATTAATTACTGCCCTACAATGTGATTAACTCTGAACTACCCTCGAAAATGGCCAGGTTCAATGACTTACTGAAATGCCTCAAAATCAGAATGAAAGCAGATGAGCCACCTGGCAGTGACTAAAGCCCAGGAACCAATGCTGGCAAACTCAGCCGTGCCTACCATTGCTTGTTCCCCTCGGCTAAGATTGGGAGGGTCTTCTCATGGACCAGTCAAACAACAGCCTGGACCCCATACCTTATGAATACAACATGTCCCAGACAGCACTATCATCGTCCACAGGTATGTCCTGTCTTGCAGTGGAAGGACAGGGCAAGTGGAGTTGGTGGCACAGTGATATGTAGAAGTGAGTTGCCCTGGGGAGTTCTCCACATTAACTCCAGAAATGTACTGTCCTTCCTGAGCTGATGTATCAGTGTTTCTCCGTGTTGGACACCACTTGGAGGAGGCACTGAGGGTGACCAGGATGCAGAATGGCCTCTGGGTGGAGGGCTTCAAGAGCGGCTCAGCAGCAATACTACTGATCAATTTGGTCAGCCGCTAAAGGACATCGCTGCTAGACTGAGTCTACGGCAGGTGATGAATGAACCAACAAGAGGAAAAAGCCTACTTGACCTCACCTTTACTAATCTGCCGCTGCAGATGCATCTGTCCATAACTGTATCAGTAAGAGTGACCACTGCACAGTCCTTGTGGAAATTAAGTCTCATCTTTACAGTGAGAATACCCTCCATCGTGTTGTTATAGAGTTATAGCATTATAGAGATGTACAGCATGGAAACAGACCCTTCGGTCCAACCCGTCCATGCCGACCAGATATCCTAACCCAATCTAGTCCCACCTGCCAGCACCTGGCCCATATCCCTCCAAACCCTTCCTATTCATATACCCATCCAGATGCCTTTTAAATGTTGTAATTGTACCAGCCTCCACCACATCCTCTGGCAGCTCATTCCATACACGTACCACCCTCTGCATGAAAAAGTTGCCCCTTAGATCTCTTTTATATCTTTCCCCTCTCACCCTAAACCTATGCCCCCTCATTCTGGATTTTCCCACCCCAGGGCAAAGACCTTGTCTATTCACCCTCTCCATGCCCCTCATGATTTTATAAATCTCTATAACGTCACCCCTCAGCCTCCGATGCTCCAGGGAAAACAACCCCAGTCTATTCAACGTGTGGCTCTCCATCGTGTTGTGTGGCAGTGCCACAGTGCTAAATGCAAATAGACCTAGCAACTCAGGACTGGGCATCCATGAGGTGCTGTGGACATCAAAACCAGCAGAAACATACTGCAGCACACATCCCTACTTTACCATTACCATGAAGTAGGAGATCAGTCCTGGTTCAGTGGAGAGTGCAGGAGGACATCCCAGGAGCAGCATCAGGCATACTGAAAAATGAGGTTTCAACTAGCATTTTCAATAAGTAATAGAACTGCGCGATTCGAACACCATTGGATCAGATCTGAGTGAGGTGTGACCCTTCCTCAGAACAGGGCGACTCAGCTCCTGACCTTTTTAAAACCTTGCTTCAAACAAGGATAAAGGAGCTGAATACCAGAGGTGTGGTATGCATAACTGCACTTGACAGCAAGGTCACCTTTGACTGATTGTAGTATAAATAAGTGCGAGCGAAATGAGTGTCAGTGGGAATTGGGAAATCTCAGTGCTGATAGGAGTCATACCTGGCACAAAGGAAAATGGCTGTGGCTGTTGGAGCTCAATCATCTCAGCTCCAGGACATCTCTGCAGGAGTTCCTCAGGGCAGTGTCCTATCTTCAGCTGCATCATCAGTGACCTTCCCTCCATCGTAATGTCAGAAATGGGAATGTTCACTGATGGTTGGACAATGTTCAGCATCATTCATGACTCCTCAGATACTGAAGCAGTCCATATCCAAATGCAGCATGATCTGAACAACATTCAGATTTAGGGTGACAAGTGGCAAGGAACACTTGCCCCACACAAATGCCAGGCAATGACCATCTCAATAAGAGATTATCTAACTACCAGTCCTTGACATTCAGTGGTATCACTGTTGCTAAATCTCCCACTGTCAACATCCTGTGGGTTACCATTGATCAAAAACTGAACTGGGTTAGTCATATAAGTACTGTGACTACAGGAGCAAGTCAGAGGCTAGGGGTCCTACAGTGAGTAACTCGTACCCTGACTCCCCTTGTTAGGTTCTTTTTCCAAGGTTTTGCACACACCAACATTTGCAAACAGTTAAAATTTGTTAAAGCTTGTACAAGCTAGGTGACCACCCCTCACAGGCATGTGAGGTTGAGTCAAAATGAGGCCCTAAGCAAAGAAAACACATCCCCTTTATACTGGTCAGTTGGTAATGCTCACAGATACTCTGGCCACTTCCTCACAGTCACATGCTACTCAAGACAACCCCCAGTCACTCTCAGTTACCCCAGGTACGTGGGCAGGATGAGATCATCATCGGAGATAATGCACATGCTAATGCCTTAATCCCGGGGAATTGTTATGCAGATGATTTCCTGACTCGGTGATTCCCCAAGACAATGCAGGTACTGCATACCTCTGGTCAGAAAGCATTTCTGATTGGAAGAGATCAAATGATAGTATAACTTGACAATAAGAGGGGAGTAATAGCAAATGACTGCCTAAATATTGTGGGAATTAAAATGGAGGGTCATCTGCATTCCTTCCTGATTGTCGTCCCCACCCAAAAATAATATAGTTTAACCCTTTAATATTACATTAATATCCAGAGAAATATTCCCATTTAATCTTTTAACATTACACCATAGCCTGTTCACCACAGAAAAGACACAGGTCAGGCGTGTGTTGGAATACTCCTCACTTTGAGTGCAGCTCCAACAATGCTCAAGAAACTGGATACCATCCAGGACAAAGCAGCACATTCACAAGCATCCACTCCCTCTAACACTGATGATTAGAAGCGGCAGTGTATGCCATCAAGAATAGGGGCAGCACAGTGGCTCAGTGGTTACCACTGCTGCCTCACAGTGCCAGGGACCGGACTCAATTCCAGCCTTGCACGTCTGTGTGAAGTTTGCACACTCTCCCCGTATCTGCTTGGGTTTCCTCTGGGTGCTACGGCTTCCTGTCACAGTCCAAAGATGTGCGGATTAGGTGGATTGGCCAAGCTAAATTGTTACATAGTGTTCAGGGATGTGTAGGTTTTGTCAGGGCTAAATGTAGAGTAATAGGATAGGGGAATGGGTCTGGGTGGGATACTCTTCGGAGGGTCAGTGTGGACTTGTTGGGCCAAATGGCCTGTTTCCATACTGTAGGGAATCTATGATGTCTACGACGATGCTTCTTAGCTTTTTTTTAAATTTATGACCAGTTTAACCTAGAAGGATAAGGGCAACACACACATGGGAGCACCAGCACCACCTGTAAGTTCCCTGCCAAATTCCCAACCATCTTGGTAATATATCATTGTTCACTGTCGCTGGGTCAAAATCCTGCAACTCTCTCCCTGGAGGCATTGTGGGTCCACCTACAGCACATGAACTGCAGCAGTTCATGAAGGCAGGCTCACTCTTACCTTCTCAAGGGGCAACTAGGGACAGGAAATAAATGCTGCCCCAGCCAGCAATGCCCATGTTCTACGAGCGAACAAGAAAAAGAGTTTTGCATTAAGGGACAACTTTTTCATGCAGAGGGTGGTACGTGCATGGAATGAGCTGCCAGAGGATGTGGTGGGGGCTGATACAATTGCAACATTTAAGAGGCATTTGGATGGGTATATCAATAGGAAGGGTTTGGAGCGATACGGGCCGGGTGCTGGCAAGTGGGACTAGATTGGGTTGGGATATCTGGTCGGCATGGATGGGTTGGACCGAAGGGTCTGTTTCCATGCTGTACATCTCTATGAGTCTATTTACAAAAAGACAGAAGAGTCTCTGAACGAGCAAGTGTGAAGCTGTGTGGAAAATGTCAGAGAATCTGTAAAGCTATTTTTAATTTTAGTTTGCTCCATGTGAAGCCGGGATGTATCAGTGAATATTCTGTTAAAGAGAAAGCATCTGTGGCCTCCATTCCCAAAGAGCGTATAAATGGAAGATCTTTCTGTCTCATGTGGGAACAGCCTATCCACATCATGCCTCACATCTGATCAAACATCAAACTTTGTTAGGGCGGACTGCTTGCCCTTCTTCCGCGGTTACATTAGGGCCCGGGTGTCCTTGGAGAAGGAGCACGAGGTGTCCACCAACACCCTGGAGTTGTTCAGGGAGAGGTGGGCACCGCAGGGAGTGGAGTGCATCATTTCCCCCTCCAACGCTATTTTGATTTAGTCCTTGCCCTCCCGTTCACTGTTTGATCACACAGCATTGCCCTTTGATGTGAAGGGCACTGCTCGTCACAGGCCGCTCGGGTGTTTTCCTACTTTTCCTGGTGGTGGAAATTGAATAAAGATTTGTACACCTTGTGTCTCTCACTGTGTCTCACACCTGCACACACACAACATGGGTGCTGGGGATAAAAATAATAAGCACTACCGCAGTTAGGCGGTAATGTGGGGGAAATAAAAAAAACCCAGCACATTAGTCGTAAAAAAAAGGCATCCTTCACACAGCATTGCCCTTTGATGTGAAGGGCACTGCTTGTCACTGGCCACTCGGGAAAATAAAAAAAAAATCAAACATCAAACTCTTTTATAAAGATTACAAACTTAAAACAAATCAGAATAACAGAATGTGCCTCTGATCAATTGTTGATCTTGATCTTCCCTTCCTCATGTTACCAATAACCTCATGCCTGAGGTGTTGCGCGTAGGAAATCATGTAAATGAGGGACTTTGTTAAATTATACAATGAGCTACTCAGGTAAAGTAAACATTTTGATAGGAAGTTAATTTACACCAGCAAATGTGTTTTTTTCCCATTTGAATGGACCTTGAAACACCGCAGATGGTAATTGAGGTTTGATGGGGCTGTGACTGGTCAATTTTGGTGCTTCACATAAATATTTATTCTGCTGTTGCGTCTCACTAGTAGTTCTGCAATTATTTGGGGGCTATCAATTTTAATAATGTTACGGTTTGACTTGAATACATTTCCCCTTCTGTATTATCTCACGTTAAACAGACACAGGATTTTTTTTAATTAAATCGTTCGCTGCTAAATGTATTTGTACAGCTCCCTTTTCCGCACCAGGTCATTTATCATGGTTAATGGAGCAAGATCAAAGTGATTTAAATTATCATTTTTCAGACGTGCTTAAAGTTAAAGATTGGCAGGGAGTTTGCTGAATAGAGAATCGTGAGGAGTTCTTTCCTCAGTGAGTTCCGAATTCAGCTCACAGTTAAGGGGACATGTGTCCTTTCTATTCCAAACTGAATAAAACCATTTCTCTTCTTCTTGGTCTGTCCCCCAGTCCTGAGAAAGGGTCACCGGACCTGAAAAGTTAACTCTGATTTCTCTCCACAGATGCTGCCAGACCTGCTGAGCTTATCCAGCATTTTCTGCTTTGGCTTCCTCAGGACTGAGGGTGGCTTCCTTCCACACTGGAGCTGTGGGTCTTAAGATGGCGCAATAGTCGAATGTTGGAGGCATTTCCTCTGCCCTTGTGGCAACCAGTTGCCATGATGAAGAAAAACATACAACCGAGAAACAAGAGTAGGCCGCGTGGCCCATTGAGACTGCTCTGCCAAGACACAAGATCGTGGTTGATCTGATTTTAGCCTCAACTCTATACTCTTGTGTATCTCTAATACTTTTCATCCCTTTGGTCTCCAAGGGTCAATCCCATTCTGCCTTAAAAATATTTAAAGATCCTGCATCCACTGCCTTTTGATGAAGGGAATTCCAAAGATTCTCAACTTTCTCCTTCGCTGTCATCCATTTCAGACAGTGTCACAAAATATTGACAGCTGTTGGCCCAAGGATTCTTTCAGTGCTGCACCCCTCCCATCCCCCTTCATGAAACCCCATCATCGTATCCATCTGACCCCATCACCGTATCCATCTATTCCCATCACCATATCCATCTATCACCATCTCCGTATCCATCTATCACCATCTCCGTATCCATCTGTCCCCATCTCCGTATCCATCTATCCACATCTCCGTATCCATCTGTCCACATCACCGTATCCATCTGTCCCCATCACCGTATCCATCTTTCCCCGTCACCGTATCCATCTTTCCCTGTCACCGTATCCATCTATCCCCATCACTGTACCCATCTAACCCCATCTCCGTACCCATCTGACCCCATCTCCGTACCCATCTGTCCCCATCTCCGTACCCATCTGACCCCATCTCCGTACCCATCTAACCCCATCACCGTATCCATCTGTCCCCATCACTGAATCCATCTGACCCCATCTCCGTATCTATCTATCACCATCACCGTATCCATCTGCGCCCATCACCGTATCCATCTATCACCGTCTCTGTATCCATCTATCCCCATCTCTGTATCTATCTATCCCCATCACCGTATCCATCTATCCCCATCACCGTATCCATCTGCGCCCATCACCGTATCCATCTGCGCCCATCACCGTATCCATCTATCCCCATCACCGTATCCATCTATCCCCATCACCGTATTCATCTATCCCCATCACCGTATTCATCTGCCCCATCACCGTATCCATCTATCCCCATCACCGTATCCATCTATCACCATCTCCGTATCCATCTGACCCCATCACCGTATCCATCTATCCCCATCACCGTATCCATCTGTCCCCATCACCGTATCTATCTATCACCATCACCGTATTCATCTGCCCCATCACCGTATCCATCTATCACCGTCTCTGTATCCATCTATCCCCATCACCGTATCCATCTATCCCCATCACCGTATCCATCTATCACCATCTCCGTATCCATCTGACCCCATCACCGTATCCATCTGACCCCATCACCGTATCCATCTGTCCCCATCACCGTATCCATCTATCACCATCTCCGTATCCATCTGACCCCATCACCGTATCCATCTGTCCCCATCACCGTATCCATCTATCACCATCACCATATCCATCTGACCCCATCACCGTATCCATCTGTCCCCATCACCGTATCCATCTATCCCCATCACCGTATCCATCTGTCCCCATCTCCGTATCCATCTGACCCCATCACCGTATCCATCTATCCCCATCACCGTATCCATCTGACCCCATCACCGTATCCATCTGACCCCATCACCGTATCCATCTGACCCCATCACCGTATCCATCTGACCCCATCACCGTATCCATCTGACCCCATCACCGTATCCATCTGACCCCATCACCGTATCCATCTATCCCCATCATCGTATCCATCTGCCCCATCACCGTATCCATCTGACCCCATCACCGTATCCATCTGACCCCATCACCGTATCCATCTGTCCCCATCACCGTATCCATCTGACCCCATCACCGTATCCATCTATCCCCATCACCGTATCCATCTATCACCATCACCGTATCCATCTGTCCCCATCACTCCTGTCTTTGTGTTCTTCTCTTTTTTCCCCCTTCAGTGCATCTGTTCACTTGCGTCACTCCCCGTGGTAGCGAGGACCACATTCTCATCACTGTCTGGGTAAGGATGTTTCTCGTAAAGTTCCAATCAGGTTTACTAGTAACTGCCTTATATTTATGGCGCCATGTTTCAGTTTTACATTTCAAGAAGGAGTTAGCTTTAGTTCATGAGGCTAAAGCAATCAAAGCGAATAGGGAGAAAGCAGGAACAGTGGATTGAGATGATTAAACAGAATGGTGGAGCAGGCTCAAAGGGCTGAATGGCCTCATTCTGTTCCAATTTTCTATGTTTCTACGTCTTGCCAGCATAGAGTCACTGAGGTCTACAGCATGGCCCTTCAGCCAGACTTGCCGTCTAGTTTTCACATATAAGCTAGTCCCATTTGCGTGTGTTTGGTCCATATCCCTCCATGTACCTGTCCAAATGTTTCTTTAATGACGAAATTGTACTCAACTCCACCACTACCTGTTCCAGACACTTGTCACCCTCTGTGTGAAAAAAACCACCCTCTGGACCCTTTTGTATCTCTGCCCTTTCACCTTAAACCTATGCTGTCTAGTTCTTGACTCCTTCACCCTGGGGAAATGCTGTCTGCTATCTATCTTGTCTTTCATGATTTTACAGATGTCTATAAAGGTCACCTCTCAGACTTCTACACTCCAGGAAAAGAATTCTCAGCCTATCCAACCTCTCCTTATAACTCAAACCTTCCAGTCCAGATAGCATCCTCGTAAATATTTCCAGCAAATGCAAAATGCACCAAAGGTGGTGTGGTTATAGTCTGACATATTAACTTCTCATTGCATAGGCTGAGTGCCAGCTCTCAGATACCTCCTCCTCTCTCCCCTAGAACTAAGACACCCACCAGGCCATTGTATCCACAACGATCAGTAATCTACTTTCATCTGGTGATCTCTACTCCACTGCCTCCAACATCATAGTCTCCCAACTCTGCACAGCCAGCTTCTATCTCCTTTCCAAATCCATAAACAGATCTTCTTGGGCAGACCCATTGTTTCTGCCTGATCCTACCCCACAAAATTAATCTCCTCTTATTTTAATTCTCTTTCCGATATATCAATGACAATCTCAGTATGTCTTTTATAAGTTGCTCTTTCATGGGATTTGGGTACCCCAGACAAGTTCAGCATTTGTTGTCCATCCCTATTTGCCCTAGAATTGAGTGGCATTGAAAGGGACATTGCAGAAGGTAGTTGAAGAGCCCATCACATTTCTGTGGGTCAGGAGTCACCTGCAGACCAGTCTAAGTAAAGATGGCAGATTTCCTTCCTGATAAGGACACTGGTGAACCAGATGGGTTTTTTTAACAACAGTTGATGAGAGTTGACGTGTCACAGAGACTAGTTTTCTGTTAATTACATTTAATTTCCACCAGCTACCAAGATGGGGTTTGAGTCTATGTCCCCAAGGCCTATGAATTATTTGTTCAATGACAGTGAGGAGCAGGTGGTGTCGGAGTGTCAGAGTCCAGAAGACCAGCAGGTTGTGCTGTAGTCTTGTCTTTCCTGGAGGAAGAGCCCTGGATGGCTTCAACTTCCCTAATTAGTTTTGGTATCATTTCATAGGTACATTATCTCATATCGAGCTGTCCAAAAGGCAGAGCTGTCGCCACACTGGACATTTCTCCAGTGTACCATTTTAATTGAGTTTCTAACCAGGATAATTTGCCCACAATCCATTCATTACAGTGCGGTCCCAGACTGGTCAGCTCCATGGTTGCCTGTGCTCTGGTCAGTTCTCTGATTGGCCCTTGACCGTGTCCAACCCTGGCTGGACTCAAGCCACCTGTGCTGAAGTGCAGCAAGATCCAAATTCCAGCCTGGCCTTGCTCCGGGGTATCAGTTTGAAGACAGTGTATCGTGAGTAAGTCATAATTTACACCTTCTCCAGACCTTGATGTGTTAACCTTTTTGACAATACTGTCGTGACTGGAACTGCTGAGAGTATTCCAGGTGTAACTTAACCAAAATTCCATACAAGTCCAACATAACTTCTCCATTTATGCATTATTTTGTGATAAAAATGCAGTTAGAGTCACAGAGTCCTACAGCACGGAGACAGGCTCTTTGACCCAAACTGGGCCATGCTGACCAAAATGTCTATCCACACTAAGCCCATTTCCCTGCACTTGGCCCATATCCTTCTGAAACTTTCCTATCCATGCATTTGTCCAAATGCCTCTTAAATGTTGTTAATGTACCCGCCTCAACCACCTCTGCTGGCAGCTCATTCCATATGCGTACCACCCTCTGTGTTAAAAAAGTTTCCCCTCAGGTTCCTTTTTATTCTTTCCCCTCTAACCTTAAACTGATGCCCTCTAGTCCTCGATTCCCAACCCTGGGAAAATGACAGAGTGCATTCACCCTACCCATGCCTCGGTCGTTCCTGTGATCATTGATTCGACAACATCTTGTCATCTGCTGGGAAGGTTTCTTGCTCCATACATTTATTTGTGTCACAAATATCTCCTAAAACAGCATATTTATTGTTTTTACACGATAATTCAGAGAAAATGAATTGAAACCTCAGCAAGGTTACAGAGAAGCAAGGCTGGATTCCTAGAAGTTAAACTAACCAAACTTGGATAAATTCATTTACTTTTATAGGTAATTTTAAGGTGAGCCCTCCATCTCGCCTGCATCGGAGCCTGTCTTAAAGATGCCTCATTCAAAACACAAATAACAGTGGCCGCTTTAAATAAAATTCAGCGAATCAGGGAAAAGCTACAACCCAGATGCAGGACATTCAGTTCCTATTTTTCCTGGTGGTGGAAATTAAATAAAGATTTGTGCACTTTGTGTCTCTCACTGTGTCTCACACCTGCACACACACACCATGGGTGCTGGGGATAAAAATTTTAAAAAAAATAAACAGGAGTGCCAGGGCACTGAAAAAGGAAAAAAAAATAAAGAGGAGGGCTCCCTTTGATAAAAGAAAAAAAAATGCAGGACATTCAGCCCATCACAGCTGTCCACATGAGCAATTCGCCTTGTGTCATTCTTTATATCCCATAGCCCTGCCCTGACTTGCTTTTCAGATGACAGATTCATTCTCTCTGGAGTTTTGTGTGCAGTTTTGGTCTCCTCATCTGAGGAAGGGTGTTCTGGCAATGGAGGGAATACAGCAAAGGTTTACCAGACTAATTCCTGGGTTGGCAAGAGTGACGCACGAAGAGAGACTGGATCGGTTGGGACTATATTCACTGGCATTTAGAAGAATATGGCGAAATCTCATAGAAAACTATAAAATGCTAACATGACCAGACAGAACAAACACCAGAAGGGTCTTCCTGATGACCAAGGTGTCCAGAAATAAGGGTCATAGTCTCAGGATAAAATGTAGGCCATGGTAGGGCCTTGAGTAGTGTTGTAGAACAGAGAGAACTTGGGGTGCAGGTACATAATTCTTTGAAGTTTGTGTCAGGATGATTAAAAAGCTGTTGGACACCTTCCTTGATTGCTCAGTCCTTTGAGTATAGAAGTCGGAAAAGCGCAGCAGGTCAGGCAGCATCCAAGGAACAAGAGAATCGATGTTTCGGGCATGAGACCTTCTTCAGGAATGAGGAAAGTGCGTCCAGCAGGCTAAGATAAAAGGTAGGGAGGAGGGACTTGGGCGAGGGGCGTTGGAAATGCAATAGGTGGAAGGAGGTCAAGGTGAGGGTGATAGGCCAGAGAGGGGGTGTGCGCGGAGAGGTCAGGAAGAAGATTGCAGGTTAGGAGGGCGGTGCTGAGTTCGAGGGATTTGACTGAGTCAAGGTGGGGGGAGGGGAAATGAGGAAACTGGAGAAATCTGAGTTCATCCCTTGTGGTTGGAGGGTTCCCAGGTGGAAGATGAGGCACTCTTCCTCCAGCCGTCGTGTTGCTATGGTCTGGCGATGGAGGAGTCCAAGGACCTGCATGTCCTTGGTGGTGTGGGAGGGGGAGTTGAAATGTTGAGCCACGGGCTGGTTAGCCTGCTGGACACGCTTTCCTCATTCCTGAAGAAGAGCTCATGCCCGAAACGTCGACTCTCCTGCTCCTTGGATGCTGCCTGACCTGCTGCGCTTTTCCAGCAACACATTTTCAGCTCTGATCTCCAGCGTCTGCAGTCCTCAGTTTCTCCTCAAAATAAGTTGGAACGCCACGTTGAGGTTGTACAGGAAATTGGTGAGGCTTCTTTTGGAATACTGTGTCCAGTTCTAGTCACCCAGTTATAGGAAGGATATTATGAAGCTGGAGGGGGTTCAGAAGAGATTTACCAGGATGTTGCCGAGTATGGAAGGTTTGCGTTATAAAGAAAGGTCAGATAGGCTGGGACTTTTTCACTGGAGCATTCAAAGGTTGAGAGGCGACCTGATAGGAGTTTATAAAATCAAGAGGGGTATAGGTTGGGTTAGTGGGAGTCATCTTATGGATGATTTCAAGACGAGGGGGTGAGAGGAGAGAGATTTTAAAAAAAGACATGAGGGGCAAATTTTTTACACGGGATGGTTTGCATGTGGAATGAATTTTCTGAGGAAGTGGTGGATGTGGGTACAATTGCAGCGTTTAACAGACATTTGGATAAATACATGAATAGTTGAAAAGCGTGGTGCTGGAAAAGCACAGCAGGTGAGGCAGCATCCGAGGAGCAGGAGAAACAGCATTTCGGGCATAAGCCCCAACATTCCTGATGAAGGACTTGTGCCCGAAACATCGATTCTCCTGCTCTTGGACGCTGCCTGACCTGCTGTGCTTTCCGATGCCACACTTTTCAACTCTGACTCTCCAGTATCTGCGGTCCTCACTTTCTCCGATGTAAATGACTAGGAAAGATTTAGAGGGATTTGGGACAGGAGCAGGTAGGTGGGACTAGTTTAGTTTGGACTTATGTTCGGCACGGAGTGAAGGGTCTGTTTCCGTGCTGTATGACTCTGTGAGGAGACATTTTGTCACCCAGTGAGTATTGATCCTGGTCAGCACTCTGCCACAGGAAGTGGTTGAGATCAAAAGATTGAATCCTTTAAAGAAGATGTGAAATATAGTTCTGAGGGCTAAAGGGATCAAAAGAGAATGCAGAACCAGAAGACTGGTTTGGATGATCAACCATGATGGGGGGGCGGGGCAGGCTCAAAGGGCTGAATGGCCTTCTCCAGCACCTACTTCTACTTTCTATGTATCTATGTCTTAGGTGTACATCTACCTACAACCTGTTAATACGCAGCTCTGGTCACTCGCTTCCACACGTCAACATTGGCATCCACAACGACTTGTGAGTTATCCCCCTCGGAAGATCCAATAGCCTTTGAAAGTGTTGAAATATAATGGGCTAGATTTTGTAACGGAAATGTTGGTGAGTCTAAATTGGACAGCAATTTCCAGCAGCTGTGCCCTGTTAAACATAGAAATTGAAAGGTTTCTGCCTAATATGCACTGTTTAACAGCTTTAAATTAAGGGGTGTTAGATATAGGACAATGTCAGAGGGAGTTTCTTTACTCAGAGTAGTAGGGGCGTGGAACGCCCTGCCTGTAACAGTAGTAGACTCACCAACTTTAAGGGCATTTAAATGGTCATTGGATAAACATATCGATCCAAATGGAATAGTGTAGGTTAGATGGACTGGTTTTACAGGTCGGCACAACATTGAGGGCCGAAGGGCCTATACTGTGCTGTAATCTTCTATGTTCTATATCCATCAGCTTCCCAGTAAAGGTCTGTCACTGACAGATTCAGCATTCCAATGATGGGTCTGACATTCCTGTAATTAATCCATGAGATGCCCATTCAATAGGCTAGAAATTATTAAGGGTTATTCATTCAGTTGTAAGCTTTTTAACAAGAATGGCTTTTAATAATTACTTCCAAACAGCCAGACAGTCTAAATTAACTCTAACAAGTGTTGCTTCTTATTCTTTCAGATGTTAGTTATTGTCAGAGATTTAACAAATTGGCAATAATTGAACAACACTTCCTGTTTGTCTCCTCCTCTTCCTTTCTGTCACACAATCGTTGTCACGCGCTTTATTTTGCTTTCTGTGCCCAAATTGATTTTCATTTCAATATTCCAGCCATCTCATGTCAGTTCAGACTCTGCCCTGCTCGTAAATGGTTTTTCAATCTGGTTGTGTGTGGAGCTGCGATGTATGTCCTGCCAGCTCCCAGTTGTACTGCTGCTGTGGGACCTCCTGTTCCAAAAACTCACCCTCAGCCCCAACAACACATACCCAAAAGTGCACAGGTGATTGGCAGTGTTTAGTTTATTGACCACCCGCAGCCCTATCATGGTAAACGGTAAAATAGTGCAGCAAATGAGAATGGTGTCCTCGCCTCGGGTGCATACTTCAGAAAGCCCTGCATCCTCACCCATTTGGTATTGGTAACATGAACTAATACCAAGAAGGATTGGTGGCAGTGATTCTTCCCTAGGTGTTCCCTGTAGTTCCAGTAAATGATCACAGCAATGCAAAGCGCTGTGAGCAACTGTATCCTCAAACCAATTACCATCCTAGCTCTCCTGGATTCAGGCGTCATTTTCTGTGTTTGAAATGTCCACAGAGCAACAAGCACATTAACCAGAAATGTAGTTACGCATTCTGAATTCCTAGAAGCAAGAACATTGTTCAGCGAGAAAAAAAATCTCATTTGTGACTCCATGCTCTGGCTATAACCTGTCATTTTAATCTAATTTATTTTTACGGCTCAAACTTTTCATTATGAAGTGTCAGCCTGTTCTGGACTGAAAACAAATTAATGTTGCAAATTCAAAAGACTTTAATCATGCAGCCTCAAGCTGAACAAGCTCCAGTTCTCAGACCCAATTTCACATTACAATCCATGGCTTTTATTCAAAACCTTCATTATTTTTATTCTATTAGGGAGATAATGTATTAAAATATCGAAGTTATTTTAGCTCCCTGTCAATGACCACGTTTGATTCCTGCATGTGCTGTGATATTCAGAAGTTCTTTGTCATACTGAGTGTATGCACACAGCCGTAAACCTTTTGAGATTTTCAGCTGTCCTTACACCCTAAACTCTGGGTCCTGGATGCACCCCCAGGGATTAATGACCGAGGAAGGTGCACTTGTAATGTTGGCAAACAGGTCACACATTAACCTGCAAGTCCTTCCCATGCACACTTTCCCATTCCCGCTTAAGAGCAGGAGAAATTCCAGGTCAGCTGTGTGAAGGAATGAATACTGGAGCCTTTACTGTCACTGACCATGGCCCTAAACATGTCTGTAAAACTGTGTGTTGTCATAGCAACTTAGATGTTTCTAAGTAACCTGTAGCAGCACCATCACACCAGAGAAGAAATTAAGTTGAGTACCGATGTAAAAAGCACATTTTATCAAAGGTTTTTGTCTTGTAGTCATGGGGACAACGTGCAAGAAACACCAGTGGAAATGGAAAACAACCTTTATATTCTGTATGAGAAAAGAATGCTGATTGGTCAGCAAAGTGGAGAATGCACCAGCTAAATGATGACCGACAGTTAACTCCTGAGCTTTGTTTAAATATAAACCAGGCAAAGTCACTCTGGTGGGTCAAGACATTGCCCTGAGATATTAACCAGCGAATGTCTGTCAGCTGTTCCATTTCTGAAGAAGCCATCAAGCATTAAGATAGAATCTCAGATGTGTTAAAGTGCAGAAGGGAGGTCAATCAACAGTGCATGTCTGCACTGCCTCTCCATAGGAGCCTCATATACAGTGCCACTCTCCCACCCCGTCCCCTGATTCTGTTTCTATTGAAAAACCATCAAATGTCCTCTTTGAATTCTCGGTTGAACCAGCCTTCACAATTCCGGAGCTGAACTGCTGACTGCATGAAAAAGAGTTCTCTCACTTTGCACTTATTTTGTCAATCATTTTAAATGTGTCTCCTCTCATTCTTGATCCTCTTGCAAGAGGGAGCAGTTTTGCCTGTCGACAAGCACAGTGATTCAGTGGTTAGCACTGCAACCTCACACCACCAGGGACCTGGGTTCGATTCCAGCCTCAGGCGACTGTACGGAGTTAGCACATTCTCCCCGCGTCTGCGTGGGTTTCCTCCGCATGCTCTGGTTTCCTCCCACAATCCAAGGATGTGCAGGTTAGGTGAATTGGCCATGCTAGATTGCCAGTAGCATTCAGGGATGTGTAGGTTAGGTGCATTAGTCAGGGGTAAATATAGAATCATAGAGGAATGGGTTACTCTTTGGAGGGCTGGTGTGGACTTGCTGGGCCGAAGGACCTGTTTCCACACTGTAGGATTCTGATGACATGTTATTCAGATGTCTCGTGATTTTGAAGATTTGAATCAAATCACCCCTCAGTCATTCTACTGTCCAAGGAAAACAATCCCAACTTGCCCAATCTATCCTCGTAAGTGTCCATCATCCCCGGAATAATTCTTGTGATCCTTTTCTGCACAGTCTCCAAAGCATTCAGACCCCCAATGGAAAAGTTTCATGAGAATGGTTGCAAGGATGAAGGACACCAGTCGTAGGGATTGATTGGGTGGTTCTGCTTAGAGGTGATAAAGTTAATAGGAGACTTGAAAGAGATGTTCAAAATCATGAGGGACAGAGCAGATAGAGAAAACATGGTCGACTGGCCAAGAACTAAATTACACCAATTTATATTAATTTGACGAAGAACCAGAGCTTACATGAGGGAACACGTTATTGTGTGGTGGATGGTTAGGATCTGGACACACTGTCTAAGAGTATAGTAGAGACAGACTCAACCGTGGCTTTCAGAAGGAAATCAGGTAACTATTTGACAGCAGGACTAAGGAGAGAGGTTGGATGGCAAAATGGAATGGAACAACTGGAATTGCTCAAGAGAAATTGCTTTTTTCTCAGAGAGTCATGAACCATTGGGGCTCTGTTCCTCAAAAGGCAGTGGAAGCAAGCTCTTTGAGTACATTTAAGGTGGAGATAGCTGGATGCCTAATGGACAAGTCGAAGAGTGTGGTGCTGGAAAAGCACAGCAGGTCAGGCAGCATCTGAGGAGCAGGAGAATCGACGTTTCAGGCGTAACCCCTTCACTAGGAATGATGCCCGAACTGAGGAGCATGGAACATGCTAACCACTGAGCTACCCTGATAGGCAGCATTCTTGATGAAGGGCTAATGTCCAAAATGTTGACTTTGCTGCTCCTCGGATGGTGTCTGACTGGCTGTGCTTTTCCAGTGCCACACTTTTCGACTCTGATCTCCAGCATCTGCAGACCTCACTTTCTCTTAATGGACAAAGACTTAATTAAAAGTTATGGATCCAGGTGGGAATGCGGAGTAACACATTTTAAAAGTTTGCGCTTTAGAAACAGTGTCCCCAATTTGCCAATGGGGTTCCCGCAAACCCCTGTTAATGAAGCGTGTGTTACAGCAGAACGACCCATTCCATGGGATGTTGGCATCGTTAACTGGGAGGAGCTGAGTGACCTATTCCTGCTCCCATTGTGTGTATGTTTGTATGGACTTACAGAGAGCTAGCATGGACATAATGGACCAAATCGATCTATAAGACGCACTGCTACAATTTGCCAAGTTTCCTTCAACAGCACCCTCCAAACCTACAGCTACTTCCATCTGGAGGGACAATGGCAGCAGATACATAGAAACACCACCAACTCTAAGTTCCCCTCCCAGCCATTCACCAACCTGAATGGGAATACATTGCCCTTTCTTCAATGTGGTTGGGTCAAAGTTCTGGAGCTCCTATCATAGCAGCATTCCTTCGCCAATGACTGCAGCAGTTTAAGAAGGCAGTTCACCACCATTTTCTCAAAGGCAATTAGACATGGGCAATGAATGCTGCTCCCAGTTAACGATGCCAACATCCCATGGAATGGGTCGTTCTGCTGTAACTCACGCTTCGTTAACAGGGGTTTGTGGGAACCCGATTGACAAATTGGGGACACTGTTTCTAAAGCGCAAACTTTTCCAGTGTGTTGGCTGCAACGTGATTACATCGCGCTGTTTGTAAAGCACAATTTTTCTACACTGCGGGGTAGCACAATAATGCAACCATCAATTTTAGAAGAACTACCTAAATGCATCCTTTTGTAATGCAACCATTCGATATTTCAACAATCAAATCCGAACAGGAGTCAGCCCTTTGATTGTAACCACACATCCACGTTGCTGCCTACTTCCAATAGGAGCTTATGGTCTCTAGGGACAAAACGTAGTGCACGTCACTTTAAGTGAACCCAGTCTGAGGGGAATAGGTGGGTCCAGGTCTGAACAGCTCATTTACACCCCCACCTGATTTCAGTCTCCGTTCACCTCACTTTTGGTGAACTTGGCTTCAGTTTCTCGTCCCAAGTTCTGGAATTTCCTGCATGCATCTCTCAATCTGTGTCTCTCCACTGAAGCCATGGCTTCAGTGTACCCTTCTGACTGGGATTTTAATCATCTGTCTTATGGCCCCTCCCGTGTAGTTCAGTATCAGACACCATAAGAGCATAGTCATAGAAGCAGATATAGGCCATTGAGCCTGCTACTCCATTCAGTGAGAATGAGGCTGATCTGGAAATCCTCCACTCCACAGTAAAAGCCTTTCCCCATAACCCTTGATACTTACACTGATGAAAAATCTGTCCATCTCAGCCTATATATTTGACAACCCTTTGTTCTCACGAATTCCACAGATTCACAAGAGAAAAAAATTCCTCTTCATTCTCTGTCTTAAATGGGTGATCCCTTATTAAATGGGTGATTATGTCGTCTGCTCCTAGAATCTTTGGGACAATATTCAAAGCAATGGCTCTTTGGTGTTATCACTAGAATTAGAATCCCTACAGTGCGGAAACAGGCCCTTCAGCCCATCAAGTCCACACCGACCCTCCAAAGAGTATCCCACCCAGACCCATTACCCTACATTTTCACCTGACTAACCTACACATCCCTGAACACTATGGGCAATTTAGCCTGGCCAATTCACCTAACCTGCACACCTTTGGATTGTGGGAGGAAACCCACACAGACAGAGGGAGAATGTGTAAACTCCACACAGACAGGCGCCTGAGGCTGGAATCAAACTTGGGTCCCTGGTGTCGTGAGGCTGTAGTGCTAACCACTGAGCCACCGTGGCGTAAACTAGCCTATTAATCCAGACACTCAAGTAATGTCCTCAGTCCCAGGTTCAAATCCCACCATGTTAGACAGTAGAATTTGAATTCAATTAACAAAGAAATCTGGGATTAAGAGTCTAATGATGATTATGAATCCATTGTTGATTCTGAGAAAAACCCATATGGTTCACTAAAGCCCTTTCGGGAAGGAAACTGTCACCTTTACCTGGTCTGACCAACACATGACTCCTGACCCACAGCAATGTGGTTGATTCTCAGATGTGCACTGGCAAAATCGGTGTGGACAACAAATGCTGGTCAAGCCAGTATTGTCCATGTATTGTGAACGCAGAAAAAACTCATAGGTGCTGCATAAACTCAGGTGGGAGAGACCCCCGTGACAATCACCGGAGCATTGCGCGTGACAGCGGAAGCCCTCTATAATTTGAATTACATCAATGCTTTTGAACATTTATGAAGACGCAACCTCAACAGCAGAGGGGGGGGGTTTCAAAATGGATCCACTCCAAAAGGGTGCAAAGCGAACATGCCATGTATAGGGGAGGTAGTCGTTCCTGGGATGGAGATTTCTTCATCTTGACCAGTGCAGACAATTGTATGAAATGGATCTCCTCGAATCCCCACAGTGTGGAAGCAGGCCGTTCAGCCCATCAAGTAGGCCAACCCCCTGAAGAGCATCCCACCCTATCACTGTAACCCTGCATTTCGCATAGCTGTGATGTGGAGGTGGTGTTGTTGGACTGAGGTAGCTGAAGTGACGTGACATCAGGTCCAACAGGTTTATTTGAAAGCACTTCCACTGAAGGGGAAGGCTGTACTCCAAAAGCTTGTGATTTCAAATAAACCTGCTGGAACTTAACTTGGTGTCACATTACTCTCCCCATGGCTTACCCACCTATTCTGCACATACCTAGAGACTATGGGTAATTTGACCACACTCAATACATCTAACCTGCACATTTTTGAACTGGGGGACAGAAGCCCACACAGACACAATGTGTAAACTCCACACAGTAGCCAAAGGCTGGGATCAATCCCAGGTCCCTGATGCTCACCATAGCACCTTACTGAAGTACACAATTGGGTCAGAGTGTCAAATCATTGCTTTGCACTTAACCTCAGCAACAAGTGACAGAGGAATGCAAAATGTAACCATAGAGTGTCCGAAATGGTGAGTGTTCAAATCCCTCAGCTGCAGAGACTTAACAGCTCACCAGGAAAAAGTAATAAAAAGATTTAAATTCTGCATGTTTAATTCTAATGATGCTTTAAATGATCTAAATTAGAATGTCAGAAGTAACACTTGATGTGGGGACGGCGTAATTAACTTTAAAATGAGCTCCTGGTCTATCTTATTAAATGATTGCTTTGCAAATAGTAACAAAGTGAAACGAGTCAATCAGGGGATTGAAAGTAAACTGGAGGTGACAGATGGAATTTCACCTCTCTCTGTTCCCTTTCACTGCAAGTGAACCACCCACGAGATGAAGCTCCTCATTTGGGATTTATTTGATGAATCTGGCTGAGTTTCCACTTAACGGATTGCTCAGAAAAGCAAAAGAAAAATCACCACTCACTCCCTCAACGAGGACTTTGAAATAAAAGCTTGACAAATCGTCAGAACCTTTGGCCAAAACAGTATTTCATGTTACCCAGGGAAACTGACAAGTGCAAGAAAATGTTGTGGTGTCTATAATAGTTGGTCATCTTCCAGAGAAAGTAAAGGAACAACTCTGTACACCCATCCTTCATCGCCACACCCCACAAAAAATGTCCTTATCCTGACGCCTTTGACCTTTGACAGCATCACGATCATTGGATCCCCCCCATCAACTTCCTGGTGGTTGCCATTAACCAGAAACGGAATTGGATTAACCATATAGATGCTGTTGTGCAAAGATATGTCGCTCTGGTGTCAGTTGCCATGATTGTTGGGCATGCTCGCTGAGCTGGGAAGTTAATTTGCAGACCTTTCATCCCCTGTCTAGGTAACGTCTACAATGCTTTGGAGTAGAGCAGCTCCAAAACCCTGAAAATGCCACCTGGACAGGGTATGAAGCGTCTGCAAATCAACTTGCCAGCTCGGCAATCATACCCCACAACCACAGCATCCTGTGACAACAAAAGCAGGGTCAGAGGCTGAGAATTCTCCTTCAAATAACCTACCCCACAGATTCTCCAAACTCTATCCACAAGGCACAAGTTAGACGTGACTCCCCACGTGCCTGGATGGCTGCAGCTCCAACTACACTCAAGAAGCTGGCCCCTATCCAGGACAAAGCAGCTGGCTTGATTGCCACCCTGTTCATCACTTGGAGCAGTCACTAAGTCACAACCAGCTTTCAGTGTCTCTGTATAATCTACACAATGTGCTGTATCGACTTCAAAGCTTTAGTCAACAGCACCTGCCAAATTTGCAACCTGTACTGTCCAGGATGAGGACATTCCCTTCAAGTCACTCGTCATCCTGACTTGGAAATATATTGCCTAGCCTTCAGTGTCAACTGGGTCAAAATCCCCAATCCTAACAGTATAGCAGGTGTACATAAGCCATATAGACCGCAGTAGTTTAAGAATGCAACTCACCACTACCCTCTGAAGGGACAATTAGGATTGGCTAATAAATAGTGACTGTTTTAACACTGCTAGTATCCCTTAAACATATTTACTAAATGCCCAACTCTGTTAATCTTTGATATACTTGTCTTGTTCACCTAATATAACACGCACGCCTTATGCAGAGTGTTTGTCTCAGACCTGTTAATATTTTGTAATGTTTCAGGCACATTTGCAATATCTTTAATCCGCTTATATCTGGGTTTAGTAGATTTTCTAAGAAACTGTAAATCAAAAGTTCATGCAAATTTCTACAGATGGTATCAGTCCCGTTTTAATACCACATATTAAAATCGTCAATTTACAAATTCTATATTTGGCTAAGGAGGTCATCAGCAATTAAGGCAGGCAAAGAAGCCAAGCAGCGGGATCAAACCTCAGGAAATGCAGTGAAAGAAGTGAAGGAACGGTTACAGAAACGAAAACAACCCAGTGTGAAAGTCACAGGACGGTATATAGAGAAATGCAAAGACAGTTATTGCTGAAGAAAGACCCCTGGCCATGGAAATCAAAATAAAAAGCTGAATATAAAACAGGTGCTCAAAGACATCACCAGGCTAGCAGCTGCTGTAGCGATGGTGGTTATGGTTCTGTCACTGGACTTTGTAACCCAGTGCCCCAGATTCAAATCACATTACAGCAGCTAGGAGTTTCAATTCAATTAATAAACCTCGAATCATGACGTTTGTCTCTGCGGCAGTGACCACGAAACTATTATCAATTGTTGTTTAAAAAAAAATTATCTAGTTCATTAATTTCCTTTCAGGGAGGATAACTGCCATCCTAAACCATCCAGGCTAGATTTGAGTTAAGATTAGAGTGGTGCTGGAAAAGCACAGCAGGTCAGGCAGTATCCGAGGAGCCAGAATCATCGACGATTCAGGCAGGAGCCCTTCATCAGGAATCCTGTTGATGATTCCTGATGAAAGGCTTCTGCCCGAACCGTCGATTTTCCTGTTCCTCGGATGCTGCCTGACCTGCTGTGCTTTTCCAGCACCACTCTAATCTTGACTCAAATTAGATTACTTACAGTGTGGAAACAGGCCCTTCGGCCCAACAAGTCCACACCAACCGCTGAAGCGCAACCCACCCATACCCCTACATACACCCCTTACCTAACACTACGGGCAATTTAGCATGGCCAATTCACCTGACCTGCACATCTTTGGACTGTGGGAGGAAACCGGAGCACCCAGAGGAAACCCACGCAGACACGGGGAGAGCGTGCAAACTCTACACAGTCAGTCGCCTGAGTCGGGAATTGAACCCGGGTCTCAGGCGCTGTGAGGCAGCAGTGCTAACCACTGTGCCACCGTGCCGCCCACAACATCATGCAAATCTCCAGCATCTGCAGCCCTCACTTTCGCCTAGGCCAGATTTGACCCCAGAGCAATATGGTTGACTCCTAACTGCCCCCTGAAATGGCCTGGGCAGCCATTCGGCTCGAGGGCAATCAGAGTTGGACTACAAATGCGGCCCTTAGCAACACTGCATGAAAAAGAAAGATAGGCTAAGAAAAGAGGAATGGAAAGGTGCAGGTGAAATAAGAGAATGAAATCAAAGCGAGATGGGGCCAACAATTTAACTGGTTTATGAACAAAGAAAGCCCAAGAACAAAGACAGAAGAGGGAGCTGCAAGTCAAGGAATGAAAACTCCAAGTCTGGAAGAAATCGGAACAGGATTTAAAAATGGCCAAGGAGTGTAGGATCAGATGAGGTGCTGTCGTATGTATGGACCTGGCTGGGTGAACATAGAGGAGAAAATGAGGTCTGCAGATGCTGGAGTATCAGAGCTGAAAATGTGTTGCTGGAAAAGCGCAGCAGGTCAGGCAGCATCCAAGGAACAGGAAATTCGACATTTCGGGCATAAGCCCTTCATCAGGAGGGCTTATGCCCGAAACATTGAATTTCCTGTTCCTTGGGTGAACATAGATCCAAGGTTCAAAGCAAACAACACTTTTCCCTTATCAACAGGGTGAACATCGTGCAAACACAGCATTAGAACATAGAACATAGAAAAATACAGCGCAGTACAGGCCCTTTGGCCCTCGATGTTGCACCGACACAAGCCAACCTAACCTACACTAAGCCCACTATCCTCCATATTCTGGATCAGTGGTGCTGGAAGAGCACAGCAGTTCAGGCAGCATCCAACAAGCAGCGAAATCGACATTTCGGGCAAAAGCCCTTCATCACTATCCTCCATGTGTCTATCCAATGCCCATAAAGAGGGAGAGTCCACCACTGCTACTGGCAGGGCATTCCATGAACTCACGACTCGCTGAGTAAAGAATCTATCCCTAACATCTGTCCTATACCTACCACCCCTTAATTTAAAGCTATGCCCCTTTGTAATAGCTGACTCCATACGTGGAAAAAGGTTCTCATGGTCAACCCTATCTAAACCCCTAATCATCTTGTACACCTGATTGTAGCATCAGTGGAGAGAAGCTAGAGTTAACATTTCGGGTCAACTGTTTTCTGAGGAAGGGTCACTCAACCCAAAACATTATCTGTGATTTCTCTCCACCAATGCTGCCAGACCTGCTGAACTTTTCCAGCGACTTTGGTTTTTGTTTCCGATATACAACATTGGCAGTTCTTTCAATTTTTATTGTGGCTCTAAGGAAAGGGAAGCATTCAAAATTGTAAAATCTGATGAGGATTTAAACTTTTACCACGTGCCTTCAAGATATGGGACCAGAGGCTGAAAGAAACAGTGGAAACCCATCTGGATCGGTTCGGGCACACCCAGAAGTGCTCACACTGATGCCATTTTTGTTTTGAGGCAAGTCAGCGAGAAATATCGGGAAGGCCAATGCTATTTGAAGATTGTGCTCTTTGATTGAGAGAAGGTCCATAACTGAGTGTCATGGGAGGATGGACTAGAATTCACAAAAAGTCCCTGAGAAGGATGTGTGATTATTTTGAAGTACGTGCAAAGAGAGTCAGAGAAGAGAAACGAGCAGTGAGGGGAAGAGTGAGAGCTTTGAAGGCAAAGTTGAACAACACCATGGATTGACAATAAACCCCTTTCCTCTTCTCGATTATCATGAATGTTCTGAGCAGGTGAAGTAGCAAGTGTCATGGTCAATGAGACCAACTGATGACTATTGAGCAGAGCGATGGGGTTGGTGAGAAAATGACTGGATGTCTGGAAAGCAGGAGACAAGCACCGGAAGACGGCGTGATGAAGATCAGGAGATGGAAGACCCTATTTATGGATGCTTAGTTTGAGTTAAGACAAGTACATCCAAATGAAATTGTAAAGACTATAGGTGAAGACTTACAGAACTGAGGTCAGCGGTGACAGAAAATTGAAATATAGAAATGGAAATTAAGCAATGGATTTGTTCTGGGTGGAGAAATTGGAAGGAGTGGAGTGAATTGTTACATGATAGTAAAGTATTGTTGAAATTGAAAGGCTGAGGTAAGACAGTTCAGAGACTGGCTTTGTTACATCGCGCAAGAAGAATTCAATTTTGTTCAGTTCTGGTCTCCCAATTGTAGAAAAGATGTTAACCTTAAAAGGGTGCAGAAAAGATTTACAAGAATATTGCCGGGGTTGGAGTGTTTGAGTTATAGGGAGAGGATGAATAGGCTGGTGTTATTTTCTCTGCAGTGTCGGAGGTATGACCTTATGGAGTTTGTAAAATCATGAGGGGCATGGATAGGGTGCACACTCAAGAATTTTTCCCCAGGGTAGGGGAGTCCAAAGCTAGAGGGCATAGGTTAAGATGGGAGGGAAAAGATGTAAAAGGGACCTAAGGGGCAACTTTTTCACACAGAGGATGGTATGTGTATGGAATGAGCTGCCAGAGGAAGTGGTGGAGGCTGGTACAATTGCAACATTTTGAAGGTATCCGGATGGGTATATGAATAGGAAGGGTTTGGATGGATATGGGTCAAATGCTGGCAAATGGGACTGGATTAGTTCAGGATATCAGGTCGGCATAGATGAGTTAGACTGAAGGGTCTGTTTCCGTGCTTAAATCTCCAAGACGGTAAGAGAGGAACAATGACTCGATACTAATGAGGTGCCAATACCAAGACGGACTTGGGAAATAACGATAAAGGACAAAGTCAGGAAACAACACTTCAGCGAGTCGATGAAGATTAAAGGGAGCGTCAAAAAAAGTAACTCAGCCGGGCTTGAGATAGTGTGGTCATCTATCACTGAGAGTGAGAAAGAGGAAATGTGATGAGGTAGATGATGGAGAAATGAAAGAGGAGGAGGAAGTCTCGGACCGGGTGGGAAGATGTAGCAATGAGAGACTTAAACACAGCAGGATTGGATGAAGAATGAGTGACTGGGGGATGTGAAGAAGTCATCGATCAGTATCTGTCATAGTCGTCGTCAGTATCGTGTGACTTCAAGTAGAATGGGTGAGGTTTAAAGGAAGACAAGGCATTTATTTAAAATATCTTTTTTCTTAGCTCATTTAGATTAATACTTTCGAAAATCAATATTAAAATCAGCATCCACCTCCGATTAGGAAATCAGCTGTTGGCTGTTCTTCTCAAAGTGAGACATGTCAGGGTTGGGGGTAAGACTCACCTCTGTCACTCAGGTTCAGCATCAAGGGCTTCCATCCCAGGCAGCAACCTCAAGGCACTTGTGATGCAGTGGCAGCATCCTTACCTCTGAGCCAGGAGGCCCAGCTTGAAATCTCACCTGTGCCAGAGGCGTATCACGATACCTCTGAACAAGTTGATTAGGAAGGTCATCGCAGTCAAGCACTGACCAAAACTATCCTTCTCTTTGGGCGATACGGTGGCTTAGTGGTTCGCACTGTTCCCTCACAGCGCCAGGGACCCGAGTTTGATTCCACCTTCGGGCAACTGTCTGTGTGGAGTGTCACGTTCTCCCTGTGTCTTCGTGGGTTTCCTCCGGGTGCTCAGGTTTCCTCCCACAGTCCATAGATGTGCAGGTTTGGGTGAATTGGCCATAGTGTCCAGAGATTTGTTTGTTAGGTACATTAGTCACGGGTAAATGTAGAGTAATAGGGTAGGGGAAATGGATCTGTGTGTGATAGTCTTTGGAGGGTTGTTATGGACTTGTTGGGCCAAATGGCCTGTTTCCACACTGTAGGGATTCTATGATTCTTTGTTTCAGAAGGACCCTCACCAACACCAAAGGAAGCATTCTGTCAGGGTGCATTATGGCCTGGTACAGTGGCTACTCTGCCCAGTACCATAAGAAACTACAGAGGATGGTGTGCACAGCCCAGACCATCATGGAAGCCAACCTTCCATCCATGGACTCCATTTACACGGCTCATTGCGCGGAAATGCTGCCAACTTCATCTAAGATGCTCCCACCCCGGTAATGCTCTCTTCCATCAGGCAGAAGGTACAGAAGCTTGAACACATGCACCAACAGATTCAAGAACAGCTTCTTCCCTGCTGTTATCAGACTGCTGAATGGACTCTCTGATTCTAATGTTGATCCTGCTAATGTTGACCTCGCTTTGTGCACCTCCCGGGCACTTGTAAATCTGTATGCCTTGCTCTGCCTGAGCTCCCTACAGTCTGTATGTCCTTGTTTGCTATGATCTGCTTATACTTCTCGCAAAAACTAAACTTTTCACTGTGCTTAGGTACATGTGACCACAATAAATCAAATCGAATAAATCAATGTATCTTCACCCAGCCTGAGTGATCACCCTCTAATAGGCCATGGACCATAGCAGCCAATCAAAGAATCCTTGCAAGTTAATAATCGATAGCTAATGATCACTGAGTAATGATTGTAACAATGCAGGGCTGGGATATATAATTTGTCAAGAAAGATTGCACAGGCCGGTGCTCCTTCTTTTAGGAAAGAGGAGGCTGAGGGGTGAACTGATCAAGATCTGACAGCCCATGAAACAGTTTGCTGGCCCAGACGGCGAGAAGATGATTTGTGGAGCCAGGGCAGTAAATTTACACTTTCCCCAGATAGTGGTGAGAATGTGGGACTTGTTACTGCAGAGAGTGGTGGAAGTAATCATACAGCAGCATACAAGAGGTAAGTACAGGGAAATGTAGACTCCCTACACCGTGAGAGCTGGCCTTTTGGCCAATTGAATCCACACCATCTCCCATCCCTGTAACCCTGCATTTCCCATGGCTAATCCACCTTAGTAAAAACAATGACTGCAGATGCTGGAAACCAGAGTTTAGATTAGAGTGGTGCTGGAAAAGCACAGAACTGCTGTGCTAATCCACCTAAGCCTGCACATCTTTGGACTGTGAGAAACCCACATAGACACAGGGAGAATGTGCAAACTCCACACAGCTGGTTGCCCGAGGGTTAAACTGAACTCTGGTCCCTGGTGCTGTGAGGCAGCAGTGCTAACCACTGAGCCACCATGCCACCCAGAAAGCAATCTAACATTAGTTCAACGTTACTGTAAAGAGAGGCATGTTGCTGGCAACAATTGTCATGGCCCATGAGGATAAATGTGAAGAGTGTGGCACTGGATAAACACAGCAGGTCAAGCAGTATTCGAGGAACAGGAGAATTGACGTTTCGGGCATAAGCCCTTCATCAGGATAAATGATAATTATTATGGTATAAATTATTGTGCTCCTCTGACATATAGCATCCTTGTGTTAGTCCTGATGTGCATAAGGTGTAAAGCCCTGGGTAAGACGTCCCTTCTTTCAGACATGTTTTCTCACATCACTGTGTTTCCAAGGAGACAGGGGAAGCGAGTAAGTGGAGCACTATGCCAGCATGGGTCTGATGGGCTGAATGTACTGTAAACAAAATACAACTCTTCGAAACACTTTGCCGTTGAGGTGGGAGCTGCTTAAATGTGGGAACCTCACACGAGCTGCATGTTTCCTTTGATCAGTGATCCCGCACAGCAGCACAGATGGGACGGAGCAGGAGAAAATGATCCCCCTGGAGGAAGAACCACTCTATATCCTGGAGAGTTTACGGCCCAGTAGTAATTGATTGAGTACTGCTCTGTTCAACGCTTTCATCTCATTCCCCACATCTGTGACTTGCTGAGTGCTCGGCTCAGATCACCCTCTCGGAAGGTGATTGCATTATTAGTCACAGTGAAGGTGGGCTGCAGCTGTCACTTGCTTCTTGTCTTCCATTATGTCCCAAAACGAACCAATCCTGCCCGCCGGGAGTTAAGATCATTTGTACCTTTTTACAAAACACTTCCAAAGCACGTGCAGGCTTGACCTGACACCTGGAAATAATACACAGTGAGCATCCGCTTCAGTGCCTCCTCCATCGCCACTCCCTAACCACCCAACACTTGGAGGAAGAACGCCTTATCTTCCGCCTTCAGACCTTCCAACCACAAAGGGTCAATGTGGATTTCACCAGTTTCCCCATTTCCCCTCCCCCCACCTTATCCCAGATCCAACTTCCCAATCTGGCACCACCCTCTTGAACTGTCCTACCCATCTGTCCACTCCACCCTCCTCTCCAACCTATCACATTGTCCCCCACCTTCATCTATCGCATTCTCAACTATCTTCCCTCCAGTCCCACCCCTCTCCCATTTATCTTCCCATCCCCTCGCCTCACAAGCTTCATTCCTGATGAAGGGCTTTTGCCTGAGGCGTCGGTTCTCCTGCTCCTCGGACGCTGCCTGACCTGCTGTGCTTTTCCAGCACCACATTTTTTGACTCTGATCTCCAGCATCTGCAGTGCTCACTCCCTCCTCCATGCTGGATGTGGACGCACTGGAGAGAGTGCTTAATGTGACGTACAAGAATGGTTCCATGGATGAGAAATTTCAGCGATGAGGAAAGATTGGCCACATTGGGGCAGTTCTTCCTGGAGCGATGAGGGTTAAGAGGAAGGCCGATGGAAACTTTCAAAGTCATGAAAGGACTGGGTAGAAGAGATAGGGAGAAGCTGTTCCCATTCTTGAAAGGATCAAGAACCAAGGCAGCACAGACTGACAGTGATATGCAAAAGCAGCAAACATAAGGTGAGGGACAGCTCTATCCTGCAGTGATTCGTTAGGGTCTGGAGTACTCTGCTTGGATATATGGTGGAAGCAGGCTCAACTGAAGCATTTGAGAAGGTATTATTTAAATAGAAGCAATGTGCAAGGGGAAAAGCAGGAGATTGGCAGTTGGTAATGATGCTCAATTGAAGATTGGGTGCAGGCAGGATGGGCCAAATGGCCTCGTCCTGCACCATTACAAATTTGTGATAACACTGGGTTATAGTCCAACAGGTTTATTTGGAAACAATAGCTTTCAGAGCACTGCTCTTCATCAGGTGGTTGTGGAGTATAGGAGAAAGTGAGGACTGCAGATGCTGGAGATCAGAGCTGAAAATGTGTTGCTGGAAAAGCGCAGCAGGTCAGGCAGCATCCAAAGAGCAGGAGACATTTCGGGCATGAGCCCTTCTTCAGGAAAGGTTGTGGAGTATAAAATGGTATAGCAAAAATTCTGTGTCTTACAATCTTAAACTGCATGCCGTCACAGCAACGTTGACTCCTTGGAAACCAGATCAACCAAATGGACGGCCATTGTCAACAGCACAGGGTTCGATCCCCTGATCCCTGCTGGGGTGGAAATGGGACTACACTCCAAGTCCTATCCTCGGTGGAGGACATGGCACTCTAGGTGTGATCTGCTTTCGGCAGAAGAAGATGAGGCTGTGAATCTGGAATCAAAGCATGAGACCCAAGTGTCCCTCACCCAAGGGGAAGTGATGTTCTTGTCCTAATGTGATATCAAAGCACAGCAAGATTACATGTCTTTTAAATGTGTTGGAACATGTGGCTACCTGAAGGGCTGTTGTTGACAAGAGATAATACCCTAAATCTGAATTAAAGCATGTCACACAAAATACTAAGACCTTGCTATAGGAAGGTTTTCGTGAAACTTAAAAGGGTTTAGAAAAGGTTTACAAGAATGTTGCCAGGGTTGGAGGGTTTGAACTATTGGGAGAGGCTGAATAGGCTGGGGCTGTTTTCCCTGGAGTGTCAGAGGCTGAAGGGTGACCTTATAGAGGTTTATAAACTCATGAGGGGAAAGGATAGGGTAAATAGACAAGGTCTTTTCCCTGGGGTGAGGGAGTCCTAAGCTAGAAGGCTTAGGTTTAAGGTGAGAGGGGAAAGATATAAAAGGAACCTGAGGGTAACGTTTTCACACAGAGAAATGAGCTGCCCGAGGAAGTGGTGGAGGCTGGTACAGTTACAGTGTTTAAAAGGCATCAGGATGAGTATATGAATAGGAAGGGTTTAGAGGGATAGGCTAGCAAATGGGATTAGATTAATATGGAATATCTGGTCAGCATGGACAAGTTGGACCGAAGGGTCTGCTTCTGTTCTGTACAGCTCTAAGATTCTTTGCGATTAGAAGTTGCTATGGAACTTAGAAATAAAACTGAAGCCCCACATTACCAATAGCCTTCATTATATCAATTATAACTGGATGATTGTTTCCTAATCAGCATAAAAAGGAAATATATTGGAGAATAGCATTTCATATCGATGAATAATCTTGAAAGCTTTGACAATTTGTCTGTGATATGGGCATGCCATCTTAGTATGATGGGTGTGTACAAGTGAGACAGATTCTGTACAATCTTGTTGGGCATTTTGATGTTTAAATATAACAGCAGCTATATTGAAAAAAGTGAGGACTGCAGATGCTGGAGATCTGAGTTGAATAGTGTGGTGCTGGAAAAGCACAGATGGTCAGGCAGCATCCGAGGAGCAGGAGAGTAGTTAGCTCAGTTGGCTCACAATGGCTTAGGAGACCATCAATAACACCGGGTCCTATTCCTGCATCGGTGGAGCTGGGTTTGGTACTTGCTCCTCACCCTGCCCTGGGGTGAAGTCACCAATTCACCTGTGGATCAGTGACCCCACCTCCCCCCACCTCCTCCCCGCATATAACACAGTATTTTGAGTTTTAAAATAAACAAGTATGTGCAATTTTCACAAAATAGCAGCTGAACTCAATCCTTAAAACGTCCCTAGAAGTCTCCCGATGTCCTTTTCCACAAGTAAATGTAAAATTTGTAAATTTATCATTGTGCAATTTGTCAATTTTGACATTCCATAAAGTGCAAACAGTTCCCTTTCTTTCAACACAATCCATGGCCCCCTAAGGTATCTCACTGCACTGGCCATTGCTTATTGTACTGACAGTATTCATTTTTGTTTCATGTTAGATTATGCTGCATATAATCCATCAGTGTACTTTGGCAGCAGGGTCTTAGACACAGACCCTTCCCCACTGCACCACCGAGGAGGCTGCTCCAAGCTTTAGTGTGTTCTATACCCTTATCCTGGACCTTGGAAAATACTAGTCTGAAACCCTCCTTGAAAACCAGCAGGTTACAAGCAGAAAGTTACAAAAGCAGAGCCGGTTAAGATGAATTGCGAAACTAGGTGCTCCTTCCACCTATCACATCTCCATCGCCCCTCCCCCAAGTCCCTCCTCCCTACCTTTTATCTTAGCCTGCCTGGCACCCTCTCCTCATTCCTGATGAAGGGCTTATGCCCGAAACGTCGAATTTCCTATTCCTTGGATGCTGCCTAACCTGCTGTGCTTTAACCAGCAACACATTTTCAACTGTGATCTCCAGTATCTGCAGACCTCACTTTTTACTAGAAGGTAGGACTGTAGAGCTACAGCAGCCATTTTTTAAGGAGATATTTGCCAACTTTGATTTATCCCAGTTAGGAAGAAAAGCTCTTTAAGAAAGCTACATCATCAGTGACTAAATTAAGAACATAAAAATAATATTAAATCGAAAGAAACACTCCACAAATCTGCAAAAACTAGTGAAAGATCAGACGGTTGGGCAGTCTTTAAGAATCAGTAAATAATGTCTGAAAAGGTAATGAAAAGGGAGAAAGCAATGTATGAGAGAAAGCTAGCTAGAAATATAAAACAGAAAGTTTCTACAAATAATTGAACAGGAACAGAGCTTGTGTCAGTTCTGGAGGATGGTTCTAGGAAATTGGTAATGGTTTAAAAAAAATGACAGAGGCTTTGAACAGGTATTTTGTGTCTATCTTAACATTCCAAGATTTGGAAAACATCCCAGAGATAATTGGAAATCAAGGGATGAGTTTTAAACAATTACTGTTACCAAGTGTTGAGAAAACGTTTGAATTTAGAAGCTGCCAAGTCCCTAGACCCCGATTGTTTGCATCCTAGGGTCTTAAAAGAAGTGACACCACAAATAACTCTGCTTATAATCTTCCAAAAGTCTTTAAATTCTGAAGGATCGCAACAGATTGGAGAATACCAGCTGTAGCAACTTTATACAAGAAAGGAAGAAGACAGATAGCAGGGAACTGCAGGCTCATTAGCCTTACTTCTGTCTTGAGTAAAACACTGGAATCCATTATTAAGGAGGTGATAACAGGATTGTTGGAAAATCACAAAATGGTCAGGCAGAGTCAACATGGCCTTGTGAAAGGGAAATCATGTTTAACTAATACATTAGTAATGTTAAGGAAACAGCATTGACATGGGATTGAAGGAGATTGATAAATATGGACTTCCATAAGGCCACAACAAAGGTTGCTGCACAAGATATAAGCACATGTTGTGCATGCATGTGTGTGTGTGTGTGTGTGGATGTGAATATGAGTGTGAGTGTGTCTGTGAGAGAGAGAGAGTGAGTGTGTGTGAGAGTATGAGTGTGTGTGTGTGTGCATATGAGTATGAGTGTATGCATGTATGTGTGTGTAAGTACGAATGTGTGTATGTAAAAGCATGTATATGTGAGTATTCGAGAGTGTGTGTGCACATGCATAAGTGTGTGTGTGCATGAGTATGAGTGTGTGTGTGTATGTGCATGTGTGTGTGTGTGCATGAGTGTGTGTGGTGGAATGAATAGTGAGTGTTAGTGAAGCCTGACAGTGTGGTATGATTAGTGAGTGTTCGTGTAGACAGACAGTGAGATACGAGTAGTGCTGAAAATGTGTTGCTGGAAAAGCGCAGCAGGTCAGGCAGCATCCAAGGAACAGGAGATTCAACGTTTCGGCTTAAGCCCTTCTTCAGGAATGAGTAATGATATGAGTAGTGAGTGTTAATGTTAGTGTAGACTGACAGTGTGGTGTGAGTAGTGAGTGTTAGTGTTAGTGTAGACTGACAGTGTGGTGTGAGTAGTGAGGATTAGTGTTAGTATAGACTACCTGTGTTGAATGAGTAGTGAGTGTTAGTGTAGACTGACAGTGTGGTGTGAGTAGTGAGGATTAGTGTTAGTATAGACTACCTGTGTTGAATGAGTAGTGAGTGTTAGTGTAGACTGACACTGTGGTATGGGTAGTGAGTGTTAGTGTTAGTGTAGACTGACAGTGTTGAATGAGTAGTGAGTGCAGCACCGCGCTATTGGAGATACTGAGAGAAATTGAGGACTGCGGATGCTGCAGAGTCCGAGTCAAGAAGTGTGGTCCTGGAAAAGCTCAACCAGTCAGGCAGCATCCGAGGCACAGGAGAATCTACGTTTCGGGTATTGGTTTGGAATGCTGCCTTTCTGGGTGGCTTAGTGGTTAGCATGTTCCATGCTCCTTGCTTCCAGTTCCTTATTTTATTGCCCCCCCCCCACCAATCCGAGAGTAACAGCCAGTCCTACGACCTCCCACCCCTTCCCTCCATATATTTCTGGGCTCCCTCCCCTCCCCAGTCCTGACAAAGGGTTTCAGCCGAAGATGTTGACTCTCCTGCTCCTCAGATGATCTCCTACCTGCTGTGCTTTTGCGGCCTCACATCTACTGACTCTGGCTTCCAACATTGGCAGTACTTACCGTCTTCTGAACATGAGGTCCCGGAATCCCCTCCCGGAATCCCCTCCCGGAATCTCTCCAATCTCTCTCCTCCTCCTTTACGGCCCTCATTCAAACCGGCCTCATTGGCCAACATCTCCTTTTTCGGCTCAGCATTAACTTTTGTTTTATCGAAATCCAGGGAGTAGGAGTCAGAGTAAGCCATTCAGCCCTTCAAGCCTGCTCTACCATTCAATCGTGGAGAGAGATTTAAAAAAGACATGGGGGCAAAATTTTTTTGACACAGAGAGTGGTTCATGTGTGGAATGAACTTTCGGAGGATGCGGCTACAATTATAAGATACTTGGATAAGTACATGGATAGGAAAGGATTGGAGGGAAATGAGCCAGGAAGGGGGAGTCGTTTAGTTTGGGATTATGGTCGGTATGGACTGGTTGGACTGAAGGGTCTTTTCTGTGCTGTATGGCTCTATGTCTCTATAACTCAATAGAACCATGGCGTACAATTCAACTCACGCCCCTATTCCTGCTTTCTCCCCCATACTCTTTGATCCCTCTAGCTCTATCGACCTTGAAAACTTGGTAAAACCAGTAATTCCTGGTAATGAATGAATTGGTCGTACTGGGACTCTGTGTCAAAGAACACAGATGAGTCACGTCTCAATGGTCAGTCTTTCTGGCCTTCCTTTTGGGTGTGAAGCATCCTGTGTTTTTATTTATTGATGGGATGTGGGCAATATTTATTGGCCCAATCCTAGTGCCCTGGTGAAAGCTGCCATCTTGATTTGCTGCAGTCTGTATGGGGTAGGGACGCCCACAGTGCCGTTAGGTCAAGGGTTTCCGGATTTTGACACAGTGACAATGAAAGAATGACGACATGTTTCTTGGAGGGGACACTTTAAAGGCTCCATATTGTTGTTAGAATGTCACAAATCTCAGTGTTTAGGAGTCAGCAGACTTGGGGTAAATGCTTCACTATCAACTCACAAGTGCTTTGCTTAGCAACGCTCGCTGGTAAATATTTGCAAAATCTTAGATACTATGTTGATGTTTGCAGAGCTATGCCACATCACAAAAGGAAACTTGTTAACATGAACAAGAAGATAGTGTGCGTCACAAAATAGTCCTGCCTTTTCTCGAGCCGCACGTCAGACTGTGATTCAGTCTTCACACAGCAGCTGCCTGTGGGATAACAGCAAAATGTTATGCTGCTGTTATACAGAGAGTGGGGTGTGCTGCTGGAGCGTTACCATCTGGCTACACTGCAAGCTTGACACCCATTCAGAAAACCAGGCTGCTCACACAAGGGCTTGAACACCGTTACTGGGGTCCGAGTGAGCAGGGGGTGATCGCTCATATTAATACTGTCCAAGAGAGTTGAATTTAATTTTCAAATGTAGGACATGGGAAATGTGCTTTTACATTGGATACTAATATATCACAGACAGCATGTGACCCAGCCAATTGCGAACAGCCTACGGCTAGGCCCCAGTACACACGATAAAGGAGCAGAAGTCAACCATTTTGGCGTATTCCGTTATTCAATAAGATCAGAAACAAAAACAGAAATTGCTGGAAAAGCTTAGCAGGTGTGGAGAGAGAAACAGAGTTAACACTTCGGGTCCAGTTATTCCGTCAGAACTGACAGTAGTGAGGAAACGGTGGTGTTTGTGTACAAGACAGGGGTCGGGGATGGAATAGGGGAGAGGAGTAAGCATCAATGTGCACTTCAACAGTTTCCTCATTTCCCCTTCCCCCACCTCACCCCAGTTCCAAACTTCCAGCTCAGCACTGTCCCCATGACTGGTCCGGACTTGTCCTACCTGCCTATCTCCTTTCCCATGCTCAAGAACCTTATGCTCGACTGACTGAGCGAACCGGGCTTCCTATGCTCAAGAACCTTATGCTCGACTGACTGAGCGAACCGGGCTTCCTATGCTCAAGAACCGAGGAAGGGCTTATGCTCGAAACGTCGAATTCTCTATTCCTGAGATGCTGCCTGGCCTGCTGTGCTTTGACCAACAACACATTTGCAGTTATCTCCTTTCCCACCTATCCACTCCACCCTCCTCTCTGACCTATCACCTTCATCCCCTCCCCCACCCACCTATTGTACTCTATGCTACTTTCTCCCCACCCCCACTCTCCTCTCACTTATCTCTCCATCCTTCAGGCACTCTGCCTGTATTCCTGATGAAGGGCTTTTGCCCGAAACGTCGATTTTCCTGCTCCTCGGATGCTGCCTGACCTGCTGCGCTCTTCCAGCACCAATCTAATCTAGACTCTGGTTTCCAGCATCTGCAGTCATTGTTTTTACCGAGAGGAGTAAGTGGGCAGGCGAAAACAGAGCCCAGGGAGACAGAAACACAGTTCTGTCCAGAAAAAGACAATGAGCTTCCAGGTGTCTGCTCCTCCATCACCCCACCCAGTCCCCTGGCCAACGCCTCTGCCTCGGACTTGCTGCAGTGTTGCAGTGAAGCAAGTTGGAAGGACAGCACCTCATGTTCCGCTCGGGGACCCTGCAGCCTTCCCGACTCTCTATCAAGTTCAACCACCTTAGGGCCTGAGGTATCTCTTTTGCCCATCACCAAAGCCAAGGCCCTGCGATCACATAGACTGCTTTCGGCACATTCTTATCTGCTCATCGTCCTTGTTATTAGCTTTTCTCTTTCCACGGCTAGCTATTAACAATCCCTTTGTCCACCTAAATGCCTTTCTGTCTCTCTGGGCTCTATCTCCTGATTCCTTGCTCTCCCCCCACCCCCAAATATGTCCTGTCATCAACATAAATATTACCTTTTCCTAACTACTATCGGGTCTGAAGAAGGGTCACCGCACTTGAAATGTTAACTCTCTCTCCACACATGTTGCCAGACCTACAGAGTTTCTCCAACAATTGCAGTTTCTGTTTCCGGAGCTTAGGAACTGACCCACAGTGACCCCCAGCCTATCCAGCCTTTCCTCAGAAAATTACGCACCCACCCATCACCTCCCCATCCCCTCCCAGGTTCTGAGAATCCTTAAACGTGGAGGACCTGTTTGTCCCTGATTGGAACATCCAGGTACAGGGGTCTCGGATAGGAGGCCGCACATTGAGAAATGAGATCTCAGAAAAGGGGGGCTGCATATTTCAGACAAAGATGCGGAGGAGTTTATTCCCTCAGCAGTGAGTAGATCTGTGGAATCCTTTCTCACGGAGGGCTGTCGAGACTGGGTCATTCAATATATCCAAGGCTGAGAGAGACAGGCTTTTAATCAGGAAGGAAATAAAGAGCTTATGGGGAATAGGCAGGAAGGTGGAGTTGAGGATTATCAGTAAAAAATGAGGTCTGCAGATGCTGGAGATCACAGCTGAAAATGTGTTGCTGGTCAAAGCACAGCAGGCCAGGCAGCATCTCAGGAATAGAGAATTCGACGTTTCGAGCATAAGCCCTTCATCAGGAATGAGAGAGAGTAGCCAAGCAGGCTAAGATAAAAGGTAGGGAGGAGGGACTTGGGGGAGGGGCGATGGAGGTGGGATAGGTGGAAGGAGGTCAAGGTGAGGGTGATAGGCCGGAGTGGGGTGGGGGCGGAGAGGTCAGTAAGGAGATTGCAGGTTAGGAGATTAGATTAGATTACTTACAGTGTGGAAACAGGCCCTTCGGCCCAACAAGTCCACACCGACCCGCCGAAGCGCAACCTACCGATACCCCTACATATACCCCTTACCTAACACTACGGGCAATTTAGCATGGCCAATTCACCTGACCTGCACATCTTTGGACTGTGGGAGGAAACCGGAGCACCCGGAGGAAACCCACGCAGACACGGGGAGAACGTGCAAACTCCACACAGTCAGGCGGTGCTGAGTTGAGGGAACCGACTGAGACAAGGTGGGGGGAGGGGAAATGAGGAAACTGGAGAAATCTGGTTGGAGGGTTCCCAGGCGGAAGATGAGGCGCTCCTCCTCCAGCCGTCGTGTTGTTATGTTCTGCCGGTGGAGGAGTCCAAGGACCTGCATGTCCTCGGTGGAGTGGGAGGGAGAGTTAAAGTGTTGAGCCACGGGGTGGTTGGGTTGGTTGGTCCGGGCGGCCCGGAGGTGTTCTCTGAAGTGTTCCGCAAGTAAGCGGCCTGTCTCCCCAATATAGAGGAGGCCACATCGGGTGCAGCAGATGCAATAGATGATGTGTGTGGAGGTACAGGTGAACTTGTGACAGATATGGAAGGATCCCTTGGGGCCTTGGAGGGAAGTGAGTGTGGAGGTGTGGGTGCAAGTTTTATCCCTTGGGGCCTACCAGGTCAGCCATGGCCTCAGTGAATGGCGGAGCAGACACGATGGGCAGAACGGCCTATTTCTGCTGCTATATCTCGTGATGTTATGAAGAGAACTTTCTTTGCACAGAGGGTCTGTAATTTTTTGAAGCTTTCTAGCCCGATAGCCGGGGTAGGGTAAGTTTTTGGGGCACAAGGTGATAGAGATGGGAGCAGGGAAGTTGAGTTGGTCGAGCGGGAGGGGTGGCATAGTGGCTCAGTGGTTGGCACCACTGCCTCACAGCGCCAGGGACTCGGGTCCGATTCCAGCCTCGGGCAACTGTCTGTGTGGAGTTTGCACGCTCCCCCCGTGTCTGCGTAGGTTTCCTCTGGACGCTTCAGTTTCCTCCCACAATCCAAAGATGTGTAGGTTAGGGTGAATTGGCCAGGCCAAATTGCCCATAGTGTTCAGGGATGTGTAGGTTAGGTGAATTAGTCTGGGGTGAATGTAGAGTAATAGGGTAGGGGGAATGGATTTGGGTGAGTGACTCTTTGGAGGGTGGGTGTGGACTTGTTGGACTAGAGGGCCTGTTTCTACACTATAGGGATTCTATGATTCTATCTTATGGAATGGTGGGGCAGTCTCAAGAGGCCAAATGGCCTACTCTAGCTCCCATTTCTCAAATTGCCTCTGGTGGAGCACAGGTCAGTCACCAGGGAAACACAAATCACAAAATAACTGACAGGAGCAAACATCTTTTTACACAACGAGTTGTCTTCCAGTTCTGAGGAAGGGTCACCAGACCTGAAATGTTAACTCTGATTTCTCTCCACAGCTGCTGCCAGACCTACTAAGCTTTTCCAGCGACATCTATTGACAATAGACAATAGGTGCAGGAGTAGGCCACTCTGCCCTTTGAGCCTGCACCACCATTCATTATGATCATGGCTGATCATCCTCAATCAGTATCCTGTTCCTGCCTTATCTCCATGACCCTCGATTCCACTATCCTTGAGAGCTCTATCCAACTCCTTCTTAAACGAATCCAGAGATTGGGCCTCCACTGCCCTCTGGGGCAGAGCATTCCACACACATCTGTTTTTGTTTCTGATTTACAGCGTCCGCAGTTCTTTCAGTCTTGGATTGAGTTGTATCAGCCTGAACGGGCTGGTGGGATACAATGGCTGTCAAGATCGATTTGGAAAGGTTCTTGAAGGATATTAACAGATGGAGGTACAGGGGAAGGGACAGAGTGAGTGGGATTAATCGATCAACTCAACCAAAGAGGGGCTGAATGGACTCCTACTGCATTGCTTGATTCTCCAATTAAAAGACAAGATTAAAGACTCCAAATTTAGCCATGAGCGAGGTATGGGATTTAAAGTCTGGTTGAAGATTTGTAGCTCGGGTGTCCGTTGTTGTGGTTCTGCTCGCCGAGCTGGAAGTTTTTGCTGCAAACGTTTCGTTCCCTGGCTAGGGAACATCATCAGTGCTATTGGAGCCTCCTGTGAAGCGCTGCTTTGATGTTTCTTCCGGTATTTATAGTGGTTTGTTCTTGCCGCTTCCGGGTGTCAGTTTCAGCTGTAGTAGTTTGTATGTGGGGTCCAGGTCGATGTGTCTGTTGATGGATGTTCTTGCCGTTTCCGGGTGTCAGTTTCAGCTGTAGTGGTTTGTATATGGGGTCCAGGTCCATGTGTCTGTTAGTGGAGTTTGTGGATGAATGCCATGCCTCTAGGAATTCCCTGGCTGTTCTCTGTCTGGCTTGTCCTATGATGGTAGTGTTTTCCCAGTCAAATTCATGTTGCTTGTTGTCTGAGTGTATGGCTACTAGGGATAGCTGGTCGTGTCGTTTTGTGGCTAGCTGATGTTCATGGATGCGGATTGTTAGCTGTCTTCCTGTTTGTCCTATATAGTGTTTTGTGCAGTCCTTGCATGGTATTTTGTAAACTACGTTAGTTTGGCTCGTGCTGGCTATTGGGTCCTTTGTTCTAGTGAGTTGTTGTCTGAGTGTGGAAGTTGGCTTGTGTGCTGTTATGATTCCTAAGGGTCGCAGTAGTCTGGCTGTCAGTTCTGAGACGCTCCTGACGTATGGTAGGTATGGGATTTAGATTGGTGCAGTTGGCAGATACCAGCAGAGTTTCAGGAGAGTGTTTGGTAGCTCAGTCACCTCCTACAGAGCGGACAGTAACTTGTGCCTGACAGTTTTTGATAACCCTGACCGTAATTGACAGAAATAAGACCCTGTTTGCAACAGTGAACTGACCTATCTCGCAAAATATTGGCACCATCCCATCAGGGGGATAAACGGAAGTTTCATTCCGGTGACATCGCTGAAGTAGCTCAACTTCTTCTGCGTAATGGGCCCATCACAGGGAACACGCATTAATCGCTGAATAAATAGGAATTCAGGGACCACACCTGATTCAATATAATGTTGTCGCTGAGTGGTGTGAGGCAAAGTCAAGTGTAAATCTGGCTCTACAGCTAAAGCTTACCAGTAGCACACACTCCATGGACACTCAGGCTACTTTGAAGGACAACAAGTGCAGCTTGCATTTATATAGCACCTTTAACATGGCAAAACACACCCGCGGCTTCACAGGAGCATTTTTAGACGCAGTTTGGCACTGAACGATGGTCAGAAGGCAGACAGGTCAAAAATCTAATTGAAGAGGTCAATCTTGCAAAAGCTTTTTAAAGGGGGTGACAGTTTTCGGGGTTGAATTTTGGAGCTGAGAGACATTGAACTGAGGGCAAAGCTGCCAGTGCTGAGGTGACTAAAATCACTAAACTCCTCCGCATCTTTGTCTGAAATATGCAGCCGCTTTTTCTGAGATCTCGTTTCTTAATGTGCGGCCTCCTATCCGAGACCCCTGTACCTGGATGTTCCAATCAGGGTCAAACAGTCCCTCCACATTTAAGGATTCTCAGAACCTGGGACGGGACAGGGAGGTGATGGGTGGGTGCGTAATTTTCTGAGGAAAGGCTGGATAGGCTGGGGGCCAACACTTAAGGACCATGGATACACGGGAGAACTGGATAATGTCAGAAGGGATAAGGACCTGCAGGTACATGGAGCGATTGGGAAATAAAGATGGGGATTCTAAAATGATGGCACTGCTGGACTGGGAGTTAATATAGATCGGTGAAAACAGAGGTGATTGGCAGAGAATGCCTTTGGGGATAAATTAGATGCAGAAAAATCTTTCTCCTTGTGTGAGAGTCTGGGGCCAGAGGCATCATGTATTGTCACATGTACTGAAGTACAGTGAAAAGCTTTGTTCATGAGCAATCCAGGCAGATCCTAGTAAGCAAGGACGTACAGATCAGAAAGACTTAGACAGAGGTATACAGGTTACATTGCACAGGCAACACCTAGGGGAGATCAGTGTTAGCAAGATCAACATTATTTGAGGCTAGAGGGTCCATTCATCAGTCTAATAACAGCTGGGAAGAAGCTGTTCCTGAACCTGTAGGTGCATGTGTGCAGGCTTCTGCACCTTCTGCCTGATGGGAGAGGTTGTAGGAGATGATTACCGGGGTGCGAGGGTCTGTGGCAGTAAGCTGTGTAAGTGGAGTCCATGGATGGGAGGTTAGCTCCCGTGGTGGTCTGGGCTGTGAACACCACCCTCTCTAGTTTCTCACAGTCCAGGGCAGAATAGTTGCCGTATCAGGCCATTATACACCTGGACAGTATGCTCTCAGTGGTGCAGCTGTAGAAGTTGGTGAGGGTCCTTATGGGCATGCTGAATTTCCTGAGCTGCCTGAGGAAGAAGTGGCAGTGTTGTGCCTTCTCGACCGTCACATCTACGTGGGAAGGCCAGGACTGGTTGTCAGTTATCGTCACTCCAAGGAACTTGACGCTCTCCACCCTCTCCACCTCCGCTCCATTAATGTAGCTGGGGACATGTCCTCCTTTTTTTCTGAAGTCAATGATCAGCTCTTTAGTTTTGCCGACGTTGAGTGAGAGGTTGTTCTCATTGTATCACATTACCAGCCTTCTATCTCCCTTCTGTATTCTGACTCATTTGTTGTTAGATATCTGTCCTATTACAGTGGGGTCAGCAGCGAACTTGTAGATGACGTTCGTTCAGAATTTGGCAACACAGTCATGGGTGTCCATTTGAATTGGAGGTTGCCCTTGTAAGACAGAGATGAGGAGGAATTTCTTCTGAGAGAGGGTGGTGAATCTATGGAATCTGTGCAGAGGCTGGTCCATTAAGTGTATTGAAGGCTGATGTTAATCAGGAAGAGATTACATCAGATCCCCTACAGCGTGGAAATAGGCTCTTCAGCCCAACAAGTCCACATCAAGAGAATCAAGGATTGTGGGAAGAGGGCAGGAAAATGGAGCTGAGAGTTATCAGATCAGCCGCGATTTCAGTGAATAGTGGGGCAGACTCAATGGGCTGAATGGCCTACTATTTGGACTAGGCCAGACCACTCAAAACACTCTTAAGCGGGCCACCTCAGACCATAACTTTGCAATTCGTTTTGGTAAGTGTACAGCGAAAATTACCCGGTGTAAGATCAAAACAGAAAATGCTGGAAAATCTCAGCAGGTCTGGCAGCTTCTTTAAGGAGAGAAAAGAGCTGACATTTCGAGTCTAACTGACTCTTTGTCAAAGCTAAATAAAGGGAGAAATAGGAAGCTATTTATACGAGGCTGAGAGCAGGTGAGTCATGGCTCCAGAAGCAAAGGTAACAATAAAGAGGTGATAATGACAGTGCATAGACAGTGTATAAAAGGGAGATGAGGAGCTGTGAATGACCAAGGCTGAAGCCAGTGCTATGTGACAAAATCTGTGGGGGATGGGGGAGATGGGTGAAGCAGAGGCAAAATAGAAATCAGGGGAGCAGGGGAGCAACGGGGGAAGAGGAGAGAAAAGGGTAATGAGAGAGTGGGGAACGAGAGAAAGAGACAATCAAGAAATAAGAGGTGCAGAACAGTGAAAAAACATATTTAAAAAAGGATAAATAAAATAAATGAAATTACATTACAGAGCAGAATGAAAACAGAGGGGTCGAGATGGGATAATCATCTGAAGTTGTTGAATTCAATGTTGAGACCGGCAGGCTGTAACGTGCCTAGTTGGAAGATGAGATGCTGCCCCTCCAGTTTGCGTTGAGTTTCACTGGAACATTGAAGCAGGCCAAGGACAGGCATGTGGCCATGGGAGCAGGATTGGGGGCTAAAGTGGCAAGCCACGGGAAGGTCTGGGACCTGATAGCGTACAGACCGAAGGTGCTCAGCAAAGCGATCACCAGAGGCGGACAATAAATACTGGCCCAGCCAGCAATGCTCACATCCCATGAATAAATTTGTAATAAGTCAGTGCCGAGTATAGTCCAAAGTGTATTTAAACAATGAGCAAGAAATTTCACTTGCTAGAGCCTTAAGAAACATTCAGGCTGTGGGTCAGATTGTTGAAATAACAGAGGGAAAGCTTGATATCTCAGTTAAACAATAAATCTCTGCACCACGCAACTAAAATCAAGAGAATGTCTCTTTTCTAACATTCTCATCCTCGTTTCATATCAGAAAAACTGGCTCTATGTCTCGTTTTCTTAGATAATTACTGCTGCCTCACAGCGCCAGGGAGTGAGGTATGTCTGGGTGGAGTTTGCACATTCTCCCCATGTCTGCGTGAGTTTCTTCCGGGTGCTCCAGTTTCCTCCCACAATCCTAGGATGTGCAGGTTAGGGTGAGTTGACCATGCTAAATTGCCCCATAGTGTTAGGTTAGGTGCATTAGTCAGGGGAAATGTCGAGCAACAGGGTAGGGGAATGGGTCTGTGTGGGTTACTCTTCAGAGGGTCAGTGTGGACTTGTTGGGCCAAATGGCCTGTTTCCAAACTGTAGGGATTCTATAATGAATGGAGTGACCTAAAAATAAAGGTTGTATTATGTGATAAAATTGGTGGGAGAAAGTGAGGACTGCAGATGCTGGAGATCAGAACTGAAAATGTGTTGCTGGAAAAGCGCAGCAGGTCAGGCAGCATCCAAGGAGCAGGAGAATCGATGTTTTGGGCATGAGCCTTTCTTCAGAAATGAGGAGAGTGTGCCAAGCAGGCTAAGATAAAAGGTAGGGAGGAGGGATTTGGGGGAGGGGTGTTGGAAATGCGATAGGTGGAAGGAGGTTAAGGTGAGGGTGATAGGCCGGAGTGGGGTGGGGGCGGAGAGGTCAGGAAGAAGATTGCAGGTTAGGAAGGTGGTGCTGCATTCGAGGGTTGGGAGTGAGACAAGATGTAGGGAGGGGAAATGAGGAGGTGGAGAAATCTGAGATCATCCCTTGGAGGGAGGGTTCCTGAGCGGAAGATGAGGCGCTCTTCCTCCAGTTGTCTGGTGATGGAGGAGTCCAAGGACCTGCATGTCCTTGGTGGAGTGGGAGGGGGAGTTGAAGTGTTGAGCCACGGGGCGGTTGGGATAAAATTGGTAGCCATTTTGTATCCAGCAAGATCACACAGCCACCACTCAATGAATGTTCTTCATTACATCAGGTCTTTCCCAAACACATTGGAGTTAAGAAAATGCCTGATCTGTGGTAGTGCTTCAGCCATTAGAATCCACTTGCCAACCAATCAGCCCCTTTATTCACACAGTGTAAGTTGGTTCCCCTTTAGAATTTGCTATTCCTGTCTGTGTCCACACCTCCACACTCACTTCCCTCCAAGGCCCCAAGGGATCCTTCCATATCCGCCACAAGTTCACCTGTACCTCCACACACATCATCTATTGCATCCGCTGCACCCGATGTGGCCTCCTCTATATTGGGGAGACAGGCCACTTACTTGCGGAACGCTTCAGAGAACACCTCTGGGCCGCCCGACCAACCAACCCAACCACCCCGTGGCTCAACACTTTAACTCTCCCTCCCACTCCACCGAGGACATGCAGGTCCTTGGACTCCTCCACCGGCAGAACATAACAACACGACGGCTGGAGGAGGAGCGCCTCATCTTCCGCCTGGGAACCCTCCAACCACAAGGTATGAATTCAGATTTCTCCAGCTTCCTCATTTCCCCTCCCCCCACCTTGTCTCAGTCGGTTCCCTCAACTCAGCACCGCCCTCCTAACCTGCAATCCTCTTCCTGACCTCTCCGCCCCCACCCCACTCCGGCCTATCACCCTCACCTTGACCTCCTTCCACCTATCCCACCTCCATCGCCCCTCCCCCAAGTCCCTCCTCCCTACCTTTTATCTTAGCCTGCTTGGCTACTCTCTCCCATTCCTGATGAAGGGCTTATACTCGAAACGTCGAATTCCCTATTCCTGAGATGCTGCCTGGCCTGCTGTGCTTTAACCAGCAACACATTTTCAGCTGTGTCCTGATGAGTGCAGCTTTGATAGCTTACCTCTGCTCCTCACCAATACCTCGCCCTCATGGTTACTATTGGGAGACAGAACACGCCGTCAAACAACAAGGTGATAACGGTCAGATCACTGTTTGGGATGATGGTTGAGGGACAAATATTGACTTTGAGTCTCTACTTAAATGGTGTCAGAGCCTTACTGATCTAAGGGGGGTTACAGCAGTCCACTATCTTCCCTGCCAGGAAGGCAGTAGATAACACCCAGGGTCCACGTCACCGTTGCACCCAACTCTATGGTCTCTCAATCTCCCAGCATACTCCATGGAGACCTTTTCAAATTCAGGCAATCTAGTTGCTGACACCCCCTTGGGACAACAGCAGGCACCAGCTACAGAGTCAATTCATGTATTTTCACAGCAACTGGATGGGGAAAATGTGTAGGTGTCAGAGAATCATTGTTGTGACAGGCAGAAGGACATAAAACATGTCTATAGCATACACTCAGGACTTTTTAAACTCCCTGCATTCTGCAATCGTGCCACTGGAAGATCTGTCCTGTTATAAATTACGATTCACTGTCTGAGACAACTCCTTTGTGTAAGCCACAGGAAGCAATGAGCTTTTGATCAGACATCAAACGGTGTTTTCAGGTTATTTCTGGTAAAAAGCATCATTACAAATCAGGGCAGCATCACTTCTCCATTCCCTGTCAACATTTCATGGAGACAATTCTTTATTTGTGTATAACAGAGGAATTTTCAGACTGTTGGTGCCAGTTTTAATCTTCTTTTCCAGTTTAGTTTATCGTTGACATTAAAATGTATTCCTTTACTAGGCATTTTTCAGAGGTGGAGCTGTCATTTATAATTTCTGTCATTAACGTGGGCACCATCATATGGCAACTTATAAAACTCTGATCTCCAGCGTCTGCAGTCCTTGCTTTCACCTAACTTATAAAACTGCTGACTGTATTATTTTTGGTAAAATAAACGTGACAATAAATTGCTATCCTATTCTATTCTGCCAATATTCATTAGATATCGACAGAAATTACAAGCACTGACACTCAGGAAATGCCCGACTTGGTTCCTTACATGAGCCTTAGATATTGGAATGCAGGTTCATAGCTCCTTGAAAGTGGAGTCACAGGTAGATAGGATAGTGAAGGCAGCGTTTGGTATGCTTTCCTTTACTGGTCAGAGTATAGAGTACAGGAGTTGGGAGGTCATGTTGCGGCTGTACAGGACATTGGTTAGGCCAGTGTTGGAATACTGCGTGCAATTCTGGTCTCCTTCCTATTGGAAAGATGTTGTGAAATTTGAAAGTGTTCAGAAAAGATTGACAAGGATGTTGCCAGGGTTGGAGGATTTGGGCTACAGGGAGAGGCTGAACAGGCTGGGGCTGTTTTCCCTGGAGCGTCAGAGACTGAGGGGTGACCTTATAGAGGTTTATAAAATCATAAGGGTCATGGGTAGGGTAAATAGACAAAGTCTTTTCCCTAGTATGAGGAATCTAGAACAAGAGGACATAGGTTTAAGGTGAGAGGGGAATGATATAAAAGGGACCCAAGGAGCAACTTTTTCACGCAGAGGGTGGTACGTGTATGGAATGTGCTGCCAGAGGAAGTGGTGGAGGCTGGTACAATTGCAACATTTATATGGCATCTGGATGGGTATATGAATAGGAAGGGTTTGGAGGGATATGGGCCGGGTGCTGGCAAATGGGACTAGATTAGGTTGAGGTATTTGGTTGGCATGGATGAATTGGACCAAAGGGTCTGTTTCTGTGCTGTACATCTCTATCACTTGATGACTCTATATGATGGCTAGGGGAGGTTGGTGCCCCCTTTTGAGGGCAGTGACCTGGAACTCCTGTTGGATGAGGGGATAATCTCTCCCCCCTCCCCAGGACCAGCAGTGGAGGCCATGATACCAAACGCACACCTAGCCTACTCCCCAGTCAGTGTAATCTCTGCCATCTGGACGAACCCCCCCCCCTCCCTGCAACGAGGGTTAATGACATCTTTCACTCTGCCAGCATCCTCACTCCGGTCCCTCACCCTCACTCTGTCTCTACTACTGCCCCCACCTCCCACCAAAATGTTTGTGCTCTACCACTCTCACTAATGTCTGCAACACCTTCCCGCCCTCACTCACCCTCAGCCACACCAACCCAGGACACCATGAACCCCGTATGCCCTCTACCTGCCTACTGACTCACTTGGCACAGCTTGCCAACTACGCCAATGGGTCTGCCACCAACTTTCATCTTCCTTAACACCTCCCCCTCCCTTTCGTTCCAGAAGGAAATCTGCTCCCCTCCCCCCAGCCCCCATGGGGTAGAAAGACTCCTTATGGGTGGTGGGCTGATGGATATTCTGCTCCTCATCCCCTTGTGAGGATTGATCCTGACTCTGACCATTCCATGGAGATGACTGACTGTGTCTAAGCCCCTAGACTAGTGTTGGAGGCGAGCCCTGATTGACCGTGCCAGGAGTCCCTGAACGAAGGCTATCCCTCTTGACATGACTGAGTGACAAAGCATGACAAACGTCCTGGCTTTGTAGCTGCATTGGACAGCACAGCAAGGCATCAATGATGTCAGCCTGGTGTATCTCTGACGCTACTGGTGGACCTTCTCAACTGATTTAAACACAAATCTTGTCATAGCAGAGCAGACTTGGTGGGCCAAATGGCCTAATTCTGCTCCTATATCTTATGAACTTATTAAATGGTCGCCCATGTTGCTCAGACACATGTCAGATTCAGTCCCCGCCCTCTCGACGAACTCTAATTTTAATCACTCCACCACTGCCTTCAACCACCCGAACCTCAAGCTCAGGAATTCTCTCCTTCAAACCTACTGCCTCACTTGCCCTTTCCCCTTATTTAGGGACTGTAATAGCGCCTACAAGGCCCACAGGGAATCATGAATTAATCTCCCCATGGAGCTGGTTGAGTATGAGTTCCCTTGCTAACAGACAATGGCCTGTCGAACTGGAACTTGTCACCTGAGCCCTTTATAAAGCAGACTGAGGGAGGAGTCTACAGTGTTGCTCATTTCTGGCTGAGACTACACGAGTAGTGGCTCTATCCTGGTGTTCAACAATAAAGAATGTTCCTTCCCAGTCTGGCTTTCTGAGTAATTACAAATAATTCCTTAAAATCTACCCCTTTGACCAAGATTTTGGTCACTTCCACCAAGACCTGATTACGTAGCTTAGTGTGCGACTTGCTTTTATAACACTCCTGTCTGACTCTCCATGATATTTTATTGTGTGAGAGATGTTACATGTATTGATACCAATTATTGTTGATAATACAAGAGTGAAGTCAATTGCAATTACTACTTTATTTTAATATTTCACTCGCGCACAACTTTTCTGAGGTGAATTACTTTCGATTCTAGTGAGAGAGAGAGAGAGACGTAGAGTCATGCTGTAAAATTGGGGTCATGTTCACTATTATCTCAGAGCTGATGAGCTAACCCAGTGGGAACTGGAAAGAGAGCCTTGGGCCCCAGTTGTATGCTTGTCTTTACAAATTTGCTCCAACAGAAATCTCTCCGATTGCAATTAAGCCGAGAGATTATGGCTGGTGTATTTTTGTATGTGAATTGCCTGCGATTCACTCTGTTAATGACAGGTTCCTATAAGCAGTGCTAATTTCCCAATACGCTGCTGTTTTAATCACACACTTCTGTTCATTTACAAAAGCTTTGAGACAGGGAGCAATCGCTTCACATTTAAATTCCTGAGCAAGGTGTGATTGCAATTCCTGAGTCCCGTAAACTTCTCTGCTGAATCCAAATTTGATCAGAAAAGACAGAGTCATTCCTCAGATCAGCCACATCTTTCCCCTCTCCTCCTTTCTTTATATAAAAGAAAGATGACAGTGTAGTCATAATGACTCTGAAATACACATTCCATTCCAATAGCGCGTGTGTGTGAGCATACGCAAAAAAACTCAGGTAATAATAGTGAGGTGGAGAGAACAAAAGCTGAACTTTGTCCTAATTTTGTCTCAATTATTTTAGTTTATAAGTTCTGTAATTAAAATCGCACCAAATTCTGGCAACGTATACACATCTCACTGTCTTTTCATAAATACGTAGGATTCCAGCCTCAGGCGACTGTGTGGAGTTTGCACGTTCTCCCCATGTCTGTGCGGGTTTCCTCCGGGTGCTCCAGTTTCCTCCCACAATCCAAAGATGTGCAGGTCAGGTGAATTGGCCATGCTAAATTGCTCGTAGTGTTAGGTGCATTAGTCAGAGGGCAATGGGTCTGGGTGGGTTACTGTTCGGAGGGTCGGTGTGGACTTGTTGGGCCAAAGGGAACCCACACAAAAGGGAATCTAATCTAATCTAATCAAAAATACAGTTGACAACAAATTACTATTCTGTTTGAGTAATCCAGAGGTCCAGCCCAATGCTTTGAGGTCCTGGGTTTGAATTCAGGCAGATGGTGAAATTAAAATCCAATGGAAACTACAGCAAAAGTTTACTTAACAGTGACCATTGCAACCATCAATTGTTGTTAGAACCCATCTCGTTCAATAATGGCCTTTAAGGAAGGAAATCTAGCACCCTACCTGAAGTACACATGACTCAGTCCCAAACCCATGTGGTTAACTCTTAACTTTTCTCCAGGCAATAGATGCTGGCTGATGAACAAATAAAAATAAACACACAAGGAGCAGGAGGAGACCATTCAGCCCCTTGAGCCTGCTAGCCGTGTAACAAGAACATGGCTGATCTGATGGCACCTCGAATCCACCCCCCTGATAATTGTCCATTCTCTTGCTTCATAAGAAACCTACCCCTCTCCACTTTGAAAATATCCAAGGATTCTGCATTTTCAGAAAGAGTTCCAAAGACCCATGATTTTCTGAGAAAGAATTTTGTCTGATCTCTGTTTCAAATGATTTGTAAATAGTTCCACTATCTCTAGAATTTGCTGTAAGAGGAACCATTCCCTCCACATTCTTATCAAAATCTCTCAGGATCTTATACATTCAAGGTTTGTGTTTTAGATTAGATTAGATTAGATTACTTACAGTGTGGAAACAGGCCCTTCGGCCCAACAAGTCCACACTGACCCGCCGAAGCGAAACCCACCCATACCCCTACCTAACACTATGGGACAACTTAGCAAGGCCAATTCACCTGACCCGCACATCTTTGGACTGTGGGAGGAAACCGGAGCACCCGGAGGAAACCCACGCAGACACGGGGAGAACGTGCAAACTCCACACAGTCAGTCGCCTGAGACGGGAATTGAACCCGGGTCTCTGGCGCTGTGAGGCAGCAGTGCTAACCACTGTGCCACCATGCCGTCCCCCCCACTGTGCCACCGTGTTTGTAACTCGGGTGCTGGTTGCCGTGGTTGTGAGTACGGTTGCCGAGCTGGAAATTGCTTTGCAGACATGTTGTCCCCCTGTCTGGGTGACATGTTCCGTGCTTTGGAGCCTCCTGTGACGCGCTGCTGTACAGTGTCTTCTGGAATCTATTTGGTTCCGTTCCTGCTGCTCCCGGTTCCAGTTGTTCGTTGCGGTGGCTGGCAGATTGGGTCTGAAGGTGTGGTGCTGGAAAAGCACAGCTGGTCAGGCAACATCCGAGCTGCAGGAGAGGCGGCGTTTCAAGCGTAAGCTCTTCCTGATGCCCAAAACGTCGACTCTCCTGCTCGTCGGATGCTGCCTGACCTGCTGTGCTTTTCCAGCAACACACTCTCGACTCTGATCTCCAGCATCTTCAGTCCTCATGTTCTCCCGGTATATTGGGTCCGGGTCTATGTGTCTGTTGATGGAGTCCGGGCAAGAGTGCCACGCTTCTAGAAATTCTCTGGCTGTCCTCTGTTTCCTATTATCAAGGTGTTGTCCCAGTCAAATATGTGGTCCTTGCCATCCGTGTGTATGGCCTGGGAATTTGTGGAAGCTTGGGACTCATCCACAGACTCCATCAACAGACACATAGACCAGGAGTCAAGATTAGAGTGGTGCTGGGAAAGCACAGCAGGTCAGGCAGTATCCGAGGAGCAGGAGAGTCGATGTTTTGGGCAAAAGCCCTTCATCAAGAATTGTGACTCTGATCTCCAGCATCTGCAGTCCTCATTTCGCCACATAGACCTGGGAACCAGCAGAAACGGAACCAAATAAATCCCAGAAGAGACAGTGCAGCAGAGCGTCACAGGAGGCTCCAAAACCCTGAAGGTGTCACCCAGACAAGGGACGAAACGTCTGCAAAGCAATTCCCAGCTCGGTGTACATACCCACAACCACGACATCTTATACATTTCAAACAAGTTGCCTCCTACTCTTGGAGACTCCAGCAGATCCAGGTCTAACCTCCACAACCACTCCTTACTTTGACAACAATCCGTTGCTGGCACTAGTTGGGTAAGCCTTCTCTTCTCTAACTCCAACACATTTATGTGCTTTTCTGAACAAGGTGACCAATACTGCACACAATATTCCACAGACAGTCTCAAAGATCTCTTTGGAATTGACACAAAACCTCCCTATGTTTGTATTCACCTCCTGAGTGAGAAACAGTAATATTCTATCAGCTTTCCGAACTACCTGCTGTACCTGCATACTAACCTTTTGTGATTTTATCTGGGGAGGGTTGAGTTAAAGCAGGTATTTACCAGCAAAACCAGGACAGAAATTCACATCTTTTCTGCTATTACAACAACTACTTGCATTTATATTGCAATAACAAGTTCCAAAAAGCTTTGCAGGACAAAAACTCATTTGGGACTAAGGCACTGAGGGAGATATTGATTTAACTGAGGAGAGAGATGAGTAGAGAGTCAGAGAGAGATGTATGGTAAGAGCTCTTGGACTTAGGGGCTAGGCAACTGAAGGTGCAGCCACCAGTCAGACACTAATCTGGGGAGCCTCAAGAGGTAAGCATTGGAGGGACAGAGAGCTCTCAGAGAATTCCTTGCAAGTGGAGTCACAGGTAGATAGGATAGTGAAGAAGGCATTTAGTATGCTTTCCTTTATTGATCAGTGCATTGAGTTTAGGAATTGGGAGGTCATGTTGTGGCTGTACATTGGTTCAGCCACTTTTGGAATACTGCGTGCAATTCTGGTCTCCCCGCTATCGGAAGGATGTTGTTAAAAGGGTTCAGAAAAGACTTGCATGAATGTTGCCAGGGTTGGAGGGTTTGAGCTATAGAGAGAGGCTGAATAGGCAGAGGCTGTTTTCCCTGGAGTGTCGGAGGCTGAGGGGTGATCTCTTGAGGTTTATAAAATCATGAGGGGCACGGATAGGGTAAATAGACAAAGTCTCTTCCCTGGGGTGGGGGAGTCCAGAAATAGAGTGCATAGGTTTAGGGTGAGGGGGGGAAGATATAAAAAGGACCTAAGAGACAACATTTTCACGCAGAGGGTGGTGCGTGTATGAAATAAGCTGCCAGAGGAAGTGGTGGCGGCTGATACAATTGCAACATTTAATAGGCATATGGATGGGTATATGAATAGGAAGGGTTTAGAGGAATATGGGCCAAGTGCTGGCAAATGGGACTAGATTAATTTAGGATATCCGGTAGGCATGGATTAGTTGGACTGAAGGGACTGTTTCTGTGCTATATATCTCTGTGATGCTACGACTCTACGTTTAGGAGTCTGGATTTTATGTTTCAGAGAGACAGAGAGAGAGAGAGAGAGAGAGAGAAATTGTGGTATGTTGAGCTGTTTCCCGAGAGCAGGAAGTAAAACAAGGTGGGGGGAGCTGAAAAATTGAGCAAGAGGCAAATAATTTCTTTAATTTGGGGTTGGGATCTCTGGCGATGCACATCAGGAACCTTTTTTGCTTGTCACGCATGTTCACTGAAAGTCGCTAACCCAGAATTGAGATGTCCCCCTCTTCCCATGAGCGGGAAATATATGCCTTTGGAATTGCAACTGCAGAGAACTGCCATGCAAGAGGCAAGACAGTTAGTTTCCTGCAGTCTGAGGTGAGTAGCTGGTGCTTTGACCTCTTTGGAAGGTTTGGTCCCTTCCATACCATGATTGGGTTCAGGTAACTCTGGGCTAGGTTGAATGGGGGCCACAGAGGTTACAAAGCATTTGGGCATGGATCATGGCGGTTGACTGAGGGTGGAGGGGCATCTGGGGATAGGCTGACCGGGAAGGGCCCGGAATGTTTAGCTGCTGGCTTCCATTCCCAGAGCTTGAGTGGTGCTCCTAGTTTAAAGGAATTGAGTGCCTGCCCGGACGCTCTTTAAGAATGTCAGAACTAGGAGTAGGAGTAGGCCGTCTGGCCCTTTGAGCCTGCTCCGCCATTCAATAAGATCATGGCTGATCTTTCTGTGGAGGAGAAAGTGAGGTCTGCAGATGCTGGAGATCAGAGCTGAAAATGTGTTGCTGGAAAAGCGCAGCAGGTCAGGCAGCATCCAAGGAGCAGGAGAGTCGACGTTTCGGGCATGAGCCCTTCTTCAGGAAGATCTTTCAGTGGACTCAGCTCAACCCACCCACCCTCTCATCATATGCCTTAATTCCTTCACTGTTCAAAGAATAATCTATCTTAGCTTTAAAAATGTTTACTGAAGTAGCATCAACTACTTCACTGGGCAAGGAATTCCATAGATTTACAACCCTCTGGGTGAAGAATTTCCTTCTCAATTAAGTCCTCAATCTGCTCCATCGAATCTTGAGGCTCTGCCCTGTTGGCCTGGTTTCACCTGCCTACTCCTGTTCCAAGTTCTACCAATCTACTTGGTAGAATTATGGTGATATCAACCCAATATGGTGATAACAACTTTTGCCCCAGGAAGGGGCATTGACTTCCTGCCTGAAACCAGCATGAGATGCAGCACACTCCTCATGCACAGATGTGTGTGAGAAAATCTGACCCATCTCCAAACAAGAGGTGAGACTCTCTTCTGGCGTTGTACTCTAGAGCAGTGGATTGCACTCATGGAGGGACAAAGCCTTGGAGGAAGGATTTGAAGGCAAGTTTGAGGATGGACAGGCAGAGCGTTCAGGTCAGTGACAGGCTCCCCCACCTCGCTGCTCAAAGCCACCCTCACAGTGGGGGTGTTGTACAAAGAGCCATCTACGAACAGCCTGCAATTTCTCCTCCATTGAAGCTGATGGAAGGGCAGTCCCAAGCTCAGACTCTCCCACCAGCATCACACCTTCCGAAAAAAACAACTTGCCAACGCTGAGAGAAGGGAACGTGCAGCATGTTTTGAACCTAAGTTCCAAATTGACAGAGCAGTCTTTATTAACTTGCGTGACCCTTCAATAATTCTATAATTTGAAGAATACTTCTGATGGTATTGACAATCAAACAAAAGTAATTAAAGACAAATTGCTGACTTCCATCTTTGCAACGGCTTAATTCCTGCATGCTGTTAATTCTTTTTTATTATTGCTGTTTGGTGACAATATTGATATCTAGATCTGCTTTAAGACTTGGAACCAGTCAGCTGCCTCAGACCTTACCAGTGAATAAGCACATCCACTACACGATTACTGCTGGAGTTTGAGTTACTGATGTAACATGTTCCCAGATACAGTGAAAAGTGTTTTGTGTTGCGTGTTGCAAGGCAGATGATATCATTTAGGTTATAGGTTTGCTCACTGAGCTGTAGGTTTGATATCCAGACGTTTCGTTACCTGGCTAGGTAACATCATCAGTGTTCCATCCACTCCACCCAGGAATTCCTAAAAATCATCAAAAACACCAAAATAGGGGAAGACGACGCAATGATCTCATTCGACGTAACAGCACTGTTCACCTCCATCAACATCGACCTGGCAAAGGAAACACTTACCACACTTTTAGAACAGATCATCACACACACACCAACCACCATCAATCACATTACCAATGAAAACATCATGAAGCTAGTGGACCTGTGCTTCATCACCCACTTCACCTTCAACAACATAGTCTACAAACAAACCAACGGCACACCCATGGGATCTCCGCTATCAGGATTCATAGCAGAAGCAGCAATGCAAAGACTAGAACAAACAGCCCTACCAACCATCAAACCAAACATCTGGGTCCGCCATGTAGATGACACCTTTGTCATCACAAAACTAAACAAGATAGAAGAGACATTTAACATCATCAGCAACACCCTCACAGGCATAAAGTTCACCAAGGAGGAAGAAACTGACAACAAACTTGTATTCCTGGACGTCACAGTCAAAAGAAAGGACAAGGGAGAATTACAAACCTGCATATACAGGAAACCGACAAACACTGACCAAATACTTAACTACACCAGCAACCATCCCAACACACACAAACGAAGCTGTATCAGAACACTATTCCAACGAGCCACCACACACTGCAGCACAGACGAACTTTGGAAAACAGAGGAGAACCACCTATACAATGTATTCAAGAAGAACGGATACTCAAAAAACACAGTCCGCAGATTCCTCAAGAACAAACCATGACAAGCAAACCAAACACAGCCAGAAACCCTAACCACCTTACCATACATCAAAGAAGTTTCAAAAATGACAGCCAGACTACTAAGACCCCTCGAAATCCTAGCAGCACACAAACCCACCAACACTCTCAACAAAAACTAACAAACTTAAAAGACCCAGTACAACCCATGGACAAAACCAACATCTTCTATAAAATTCCATGCAAGGACTGCCACAAACACTATGTAGGACAAACAGGAAGAAAGTTAGCCACCAGGATACATGAACACCAGCTAGCCACAAAAAGACACGACCTCCTCTCCCTCATAGCCCTACACACGGATGAAAAAAACCCACCATTTCGACTGGGACAACACATCTATCCTGCGACAGGCTAAGCAAAGACATGCCAGAGAATTCCTAGAGGCCTGGCACTCCAACCACAACGCCATAACCAAGCACATAGATCTAGATGCCATCTATCAACCCCTCAGAAAACGAACAGGAAATGACATCACCACAAACCTCAGGAACCCCATCCAGGACAAACATATAAATAGAAAGCAGGAGACAACAGCTTGGCTTCACTTGGAGGTCACCACTGATGATGTTACCTAGCCAGGTAATGAAATGTCTGGATATCAAACCTACAGCTCAGCGAGCAAACCTACACCCTAAACCTCAACCTGAGCTACAAACCTTCACAAACCTTGTGAAGATGATATCATACAAAGTGCATCAGGGTAGCAGAACAAGTGCAGAACACAGTGTTAGAGCCACAGAGAAGGCGCAGGGAGAGAGAGATCAGAATTAACATTAAAGGGGTCCATTCAAAGCTCTGATCACAGCGAGGAAGATGCTGTTTAAGAATCTGTTTGTACATGTATTCAAACTTTTATATCTTCTGCCCGACAGAAGAGGGTGGAAGAGAGTATGTCCAGGGTGGGAGGGATCTGCGATGATGTTGGCTGCATCAGTGTAGGCGGCATCAGTGGATGGGAGAATAGTTCGCATGGTGGATTGGGCTGTGTTCACAACTCTCTGTCAACCAAGAATTCTTCAAATATGCTATTGATTTATCCAAAGAGAGAGCACGATTATTTTGTGTGTTGTTGCAGGGTCAATCCTGCAGCAGCTGTTGTAGTCTTGGAAAGACCAGTTCCCATACCAAGCTGTGATCCATCCCGATAGGATGCTTTCTGTGATGTATCTATAAAAGTTGATAAGAATCCTTGAGGACTTGCTGCATTTCTTTAGCCTCCTGGTAAAGTAGAGGTGTGTTGTGCTTTTTTTGACCTTCACATTGACATTGGTGGACCAGGACAGATTGTTGGTGATCGTCACTCCCAGGAACTTGATGCTCTTGACCATCTCCACCTCAGTCCCATTGATACAGATGGGTGTGTCCTCCACTCCCCTTCCTGAAGTCAATGACTAGCTCCTTCGCTTTGCTGATGTTGATGGAGAGATGGTTGTCTTTACACCATGCAGCTAAACATTTAATCTCTTTCCCGTATTCTGTCTCTGGTTGACAAAATGGATTTACTTCCTTGTCACCTTTACCATCCTGTTTTGTGGAATGATATCAAATATACAAACTAGGAACAGAAGTAGGCCATTCAGCCCTCAAGCCCTGCTCCCTCATTCAGTTCAATCCTGGAAAATCTGGTTACTGCATAATCCCCTAACAATCTTTCACCTCTGCTTAGAGTCAGAGAGCTGCAATGCACAGAAACAGAGCCTTCGACCCAACTCGCCCACACCCAACTGGATATCCTAAATTAATCTAGTCCCATTTGCCAACCCTTGGCCCATATCCCTCTTAACCCTTCTTATTCATATACCCATCCAGATGCCTTTAAAATGTTGTAATTGTACCAACCTCCACCACTTCCTCTGGCAGCTCATTCCATACACACACCACCCTCTGCGTGAAAACATTGCCCATTAGGTCCCTATTAAATCTTTCCCCTCTCACCTTAAACCAATGCTCTCTAGTTCTGGACTCCCCCACCCAAGACAAAAAGACTTTGTCTATTTACGCTATCGATGCCCCCTCATAATTTTATAAACCTCTGTAAGGTCATCCCTCAGCCTCCGACACTCCAGGGAAAACAACCCCAGCCTATTCAGCCTCTCCCTGTAGCTCAAACCCTCCAGCCCTGGCAACATCCTTGTGAATCTTTTCTGAACCCTTTCAAATTTCACAACATCCATCCTATCGCGGGGAGACTAGAGTTGAATGCAGTATTCCAAAAGTGGCCTAACCTGCTTATCAGATTTTTTTTCTTTATTTAAGAATGGATATGTTTGTAAAGTCAGCTGCAGAGTAAAGGATCACTGGGTTGGTCAGCAGGACGAGGGGGCTGAGTAATTTGGCCCAATACTGTCTAGTGTTTGGAAGACTGAATGGAAATCCCATTGAAACATACAGCACTGTGACGGGGCCTGACAGGGTGGATGCTGCGATTTCTCTCCTGGTTTGGGAATTTAGAACATGGGGTGTGCACTCTCAGGATAAGGGGACAATCAGTTAGGACCAAGCATGGAGAGCCATGGGCTGGCATGGTGGCTCGGTGGTTAGCACTGCTGCTTCACAGCGCCAGGGAACTGGGTTTGATTCCATCCTGGGGTGACTGTCTGTCTCCTCTTTGTCTAAGTGAGTTTCCTCCAGGTGATCCAGTTGCCTCCCTCAGTCCAAAGGTTTGCAGGTTAGGGGTGGTTGGCCGTGCTAAATTACCCAGGGATGTGCAGGCTAGGTGGGTTAATCATGGGAAATGCAGGGTCACAGGGATAAGGTAGGGAGAGGATCTGAGTGGGGTGCTCTTTGGAGGATCAGTGTGGACTCATTGGGCCAAATTACTGCTTCAACACCGTAGGGATTCTATGGAATTTCTTCCCTCATGGGGTTTTGAATCTTCAGATTTCTCTGACCCGAGCGTTGTGGATGTACCATCACTGAATCCTTTTAAGGCAGGTTTTTGGATCACTCAGGAAGGCAGGCAAGAAAGTGGAGTTGGTGTAGAGGATCAGCCATGATTGTATTGAATGGAGGGTCACGCTTGAGGGGCTGAATGGTCTACGTCTGCTCCAGCATCCTTATGGGAACAGGAGTGTGGGTTTGGAAATGGCTAATTGTGACCCTGGTAGGAACTTCCATTTTCTCCCAGCAGACATCTCAACAGGAAAAATGGAGAACTGTATTTAAGTTTGAGGTCAGGAAGTCAAAAGGGACACATAGCCTTTCCAGATGGCTTTCCTTATGAGCGAGAGAGAAGACAATTGCCTCTTGTTTAAAGAAATATCAAATACGTTCTCCCTTCTCCACTGAGCCAGAACTAAGCCCTGTTTTATTTCAGTGAGTAATCTCTAACTCTATATCCTTTTTACTTCAATGGTGACAATCCTGGATAGTTTAGCACAGTTGAATAAACAAATAGGTCAGAAGATATTCTTCTCTATGTGTGCTATCTCTCTGGCCTTCTGCTACATGGGTAGTCAAAATCCCTTGAGATCCTTTGACCAGCCAAGCAGTTGGTGCCCAGGCAGGATACATGGTCTTGATATGTGCCGCTCTATAAGAAAGTGATGACACATGAGCCCATCATAGAGAGTTAACAGGGCCTTGTCCCTGTTCCTTACCTTCAGTCAGTTAGCTACTGTCTGTTGCTATCACTTGCTGACAAGCCAGTTGTGATTCATATGCACTGACCTTGCTATCATCCTGTGCAGAACGCAGATGACAAACCTTCCTGGAGCTGTTCCAGGATTGATCTCCAGTTCAAAATAGGTTCGCAAAATAACCTCTCTCTCTCTCTGTCTCTCTGTCTCTCTCTGTCTCTCTGTCTCTCTGTCTCTCTCTCTCTCCCTCTCTCTCTCTGTCTGCCTGTCTCTCTGTCTCTCTCTGTCTCTCTCTGTCTCTCTGTCTCTCTCTCCCTCTCCCTCTCTCTGTCTCTCTCTCTCTCCCTCTCTCTGTCTCTCTCTCTCTCTGTCTCTCTGTCTGTCTCTCTGTCTCTGTCTCTCTCTCTGTCTCTCTCTGAGTCTGTCTCTCTCTCTGTCTCTGTCTCTCTCTCTGTCTGTCTGTCTGTCTCTCTCTTTCTCTGTCTCTCTCTCTCTTTCTCTCTCGCTCGCTTGCTCTGAATTAATCGGTCTCATAATTGAGAGAATTCCTGCTAGGTGGCTTCAAGGTTGATCCAAAACAGTGTGGTCCCCTCTCAAACTGCATTGTGGCTCTACCTACAGCACAGGGACTGCTGTGGTTCAAGAAGGCAGCTCACCCCCACCTTCTCAAGGGGAATAACTGCTGGCCCAGACAGTGACTGGCACATCCCATGAATGAATGATCACAGAATCAATAAAGTGCAGAAGGAAGCCATTCAACCCATCGTGCATGCACCAGCTCTATTATCGAGTCTGGTTTTATTACCTACTGCCAATCTCTTGCCTTTTTTCCTGAATACCATTTCTATCCAAATAACCATCCAATGCCCCCCTCCAAATGCACCTGCCTGCACCACATTTCGAAACAGTGCACTGCAGACTCTAACTACTCGCTGTGTGAGAAATGTTGTTCCTCACAATTACTTTGCACATCATTTTAAACCTATGGTCGCTTGTACTTGTTCCTTTTACTATGTTATTATAAAACAAAATGCACTTCCTAAAACCTGAATGGGACTACTCAGGGTTGTATGGTATTGATTAGTCATACCCTTAGAGTTTGCATCCTGTGTTGCAAATGTCAGGGAGAAGTGGAGTCAAAACTAGTTTCTGAGTGTGCGATTTATAAGTTAGGAAATTTGTGAATAGGAAAGGTTTCGAGGGATATGGGCCAAATGCAGGAAAATGGGACAAGTTTAGTTTGGGAAACTTGGTCAGCATAGATGAGTTGGACCGAAGGGTCTGTTTCCATGCTGCATGACTCTTTGTCTCTACATGTTTGAGAGATTGATCATTAGACCATTTTGACGACCATGACATGGTAGATAGCAATAGAAAACACCGTCCTGGTGAGGCCTATCATGTCAGTAATCATGTGAGGCTACAGGTGAGACACATGGTCATTAAACTGAGCTAAGGAGACATCGCTCAATGACAGAAAATGATGAAAATACGACCTGCTGGTAAATGGATATATCGAGAGACTTGTTTAACTCAAGTGGGAAAGGTAAGTGACCAGGGGATTGAGAGCAAGGTCAAAGGCATAGACTCCTAACAGTGTGGAAGCAGGACATTCAGCCCATTGACTCCGCACTGACCCTCCCACCCAGATCCACCCCATCCCTGTAACTCTGCATTTCCCATGGCTAATCCAAATAGCCTGCACATCCCTGGAGGACAATTTAGCATGGTCAATCCGCCCTAACCTGCGCATTTTTTGGACTGTGGGAGGAAACCGGAGCACCCGGAGGAAACCCATGCAGACACGGGGAGAATGTGCAAACTCCACACAGTCAGTCGCCCTGAGGCTGGGTTCGAACTCGGGCGCTGTGAGGCAGCATTGTTGCATATCCTTACAGTCTCCACAACATTCTGTAATTTAAATTAGGATCCAGTGAGCACATAAGAGAGTTTAGAATATTTAAACAATGTTCAGAATCTCAAAATTCAGCTCTGTCTGACACTGAAAGATAGAATTGGCTAAGCAATTGGAATTGATGGTCCCCACAGAATAAACTCATCAGCATCTACAGCTGAAGAACTATACACTCTGCAGAAGAACACAATAGAAGACCAATTCAGAGTCAGGTTAAATGTCTATATTCATCGACTAAAATCCATGTCATTTAGACAGAGCTCTCAGAGTCTGGAGATGACTCTGTGAGCAGATATAGGCAAAATCTTATTCTGCCAGTTTTCAGATGCAGAGCCAGGAAATAGAAATGTTGGTGATCACTTCCATGCCATGGAAATTTCCAGAAAGATTAGAGAGCCAAATGAAGCCTTATCTTGTCAAATAGTTACTAAAGGATGGATGTGCAAAGTAATCCTGACATATTTATGAAGCATGTGGGTTCCAAGTACAAACAGAATAGACATAACCTTTTGAACATCCAAACACAGAGAGACATGTGGAAGGGACGGCTTCCTTCATGTATAGACTGATGTAGCCAAAATCACTGATTAAATGTTTAAAAGACATTCAATTTGGGATTATGTTCAACCTGGACTGGTTAGCCTGAAGGGTCTGTTTCCATGCTGTATGACTCTGTGATACGATGATACCAACACCAACAAATAGCACATAAACAGTACATTTGAGATGCAATAAAAACCATTACATATGCTGCCCAAGCTGTGTCGTGATTGAAATGATTGACAGACTGGAGCCTGTTGATTTACATAGAGTCAGAGTCATACAGCACGGAAACAAACCCTTCAGTCCAACAAGTCCATACTAAACATAATCCCAAAACTAAACAAGTCTTACCTGCCTGTTCCTGGCCCATATTCCTCCAAACCTTTCCTATTCCTGTATCTATCCAAATGTCTTTTAATCATTATAATTGTACCCACATCCACCACTTCCTCTGCCAGTTTATTTTACATGCAAACCACCCTCTGTGCAAAAACGTTGTCTTTTTTAAATCTCTCCCCTCTCACCTTAAAGCTATGCCCCCTATTCTTGAAATCCCCCACCCTAGTGAAATGGCAACTACCATTAACTCGATCTATACCCCCTCATTATTTTATAATCCTCTATCAGGTCACCTCCCAACCTCCTACGCTCCAGTGAAAAAAGTCACAGCCTATCCAGCCTTTCTTTATAACTCAAACCTGAGTGACACATTTCACACCTTCCAGCTCATCAGAGTCGTCACAAACCAACATGTTTGCAAAATTTCAAATGATCTGTCCTCAGGAAACAAGCAACCACTCGATCGCACCTAAGATCATCACAGGGCAATTGTTAATAAATGACCCCTGTATAAATCTAATGAAACATGTACCACAGACAAGGGAAGTCATGTCAATGCTTACAAATGTAAAACTTTCTTGGTAACATGGAACTTAAAACACAGCTAAAAGCAGAACAGATGAGCTTTCTCCTGTCTCCTTTTGGCAACGTAAAACTTGCCGCTTGGATTAGAGTGGACAAGACAACGCAATGGCATCATAGTTATGTTGTTGGTTTAGCGATCCAGGATGATCATGGGCTAATATCCATGAGACATTCGTTCAAATTCATTCAGAAATAAGTTCAAGGATATGGAGTAGGCCATTTTGGACTGAGATGGGGAGAAATATCTTCACCCAGAGAGTGGAAGCCTGTGGAATCCTCTACCACAGAAAGCAATTGTGGCCAAAACAGGGAATGTTTCCAAGAAGGAGTTGGATAGAGTTCTTAGGGCTAAGGGATCACAGGGTACTGGGTGAAAGCAGGAACAGGAGACTGAGATGGAAGGTCAGCCAGGATCGTATTGAATGGGGGGGTAGACTGAAAGGGCCGAATGGCCTCCTCCTGCTCCTGTTTTCTTTGTTTCAAAGTCCCACCCTGACAGCTGGGGAACTGAAGAGTTAAAGACATTTGGGATGAAAGTCTAGAATCAGCCATGGTGACTGCAAAGCTGCCAGATCTTCAGAACAGCACTGATGAAGGCCAACAAAAGAAGCACATCTGTTGCCTTGGTCGACTCCTGGCTCCGATAACGATGTTGGAGAAAGTGAGGACTGCAGATGCTGGAGAGTAGGAGTCAAAAAGTGTGGGGCTGGAAAAGCCCAGCAGGTCAGGCAGCATCCAAGGAGCAGGAGAGTCGACGTTTCGGGCATAAGCCCTTCATCAGGAATTGTTGGAGGTAGGGGGGGTGAGGTTTAGGTGGTGTTGGGGGTTGAGAGATGCTTATGCCTGAAACGTCGACTCTCCCGATCCTCAGCTATTACCTGACCTGCTGTGCTTTTCCAATGGCACACTTTTTGACTCTGACAGCGATATAGCCAACTGCTCCTTCATGTACAAGACAGTGATTCACTGTTACCTCCTCACCCCAGGGCACTAAACACTGACCTTACCCCTGGCACCCATACCCTGGGAAATAAAAAAAAGTAGGATATTCCTCGATTAAAGAAGTTTGCACACTCGTTTGCATTAAAGGGCATTAATGAGAGTGGCATGGTGGCTCAGTGGTTAGCACTGCTGCCTCACAGCGCCCGGGATCCAGGTTCAATTCCACCCTCAGGCTGTCTGTGTGGAGTTTGCACATTCTTTGCTTGTGTTTCCTCTGGGTGCTCTGGTTTCCTCCTACAATCCAAAGATGTGCTGGTCAGGGTGGATTGGCTGTACTAAATTGTCCATAATGCCCCAGTTAGCTATATTAGCCATGTGAAATGCAGGGATAGGATGGCTCTGGGTGGAATGCTCTGTGGAGAGTTATGGGCCGAATGGACTGTTTCCACGTTATAGTGAATCTATAATTAATCAGAAAATTCTTACACATCCATTATGGAAGGAAATGATTTAGGGCCTTCTATAAGTAATGTTCCCTCGAATATTTGGTATCCCCCCAAAGTCCATGTTTGCCAGCATCTTCCGGAAGCTGATTGGCCCGTGTGTGGAAAGGGAATTTTGTCCTTAAGGCATCCTTGGGCAGGTCAAAGTTGACACCAACTCCCGGGTGATTGTGGGATTGGGATTGACCAAGAGCAGAGAGGGTCTACGACAGACATGACTGAGCTCATGGAGAGACGTCATTGGGAATGTATAGGAGCATGGGGAGCAGGCAGCCCACCCCTCCAAAACTCCACCCAGCCCACATCTACCGATTGCACCCTAGCCCATCTCCAAAAACCCATCCAACCGGAATGGGAACAAGTCAACCTCAACTTCGAGGGAGAGAAACAGAAAAGGGCTGAGGTTTCAACCCAGTTCAGGAAGGTGTGGCTAGTCCTGAGGACAAAATCTTTCGTCCATTCTCTCAGCTGGTCAGCAGAATGTACAGAGGAGAAATTCTGCAAAGATTATTTTCTGTCCTGCACGTTGCATCAGTCAGGCATCATTTAGTAACCATTTAGATACGAAATGCTGAGGATGCTGCAATTCAGAAACAAAACCAGAATGTGCTGGAGAAACTCAGCAGGTCTGGCAGCAACTGTCGAAAGAAAAACAGAGCTAACATTTAGAGTCCAGTGTAATTCTTCAGGATCTGCTAATTGGCCCTCACTTCCTCATTGATTGTGTTTATTGCTTTGATATTTACTTGGCTTTTCCCCCCGTTTCTTTCTGCTCCCATGACTTACAATCATACGACACAAAATGTATCCAAAAAAAATCCTCCCCATGACTTTTCAGCCAAGCAACCAGCAGCTCTCACTCCAACATGCCCTGTCACAGTTTGCAACGCTCTGCAGTTTATCGGTGTTAAAAAAAAATCAGCGAGTCAGTTTTCACCGTTGTTGACTCTGGGGACCATTGTCTGTCATCCTTGACAGATTTAGTCAAAGATACACACATCAGCATAAACCCAGGCACTTCTTCATTCGGGCCTGTGTGTACCTAAAGCCCAAATAGCTCCCCAAATATTCACAATAAGAACAAGAGCGCCAATTCAGCAAGCTGCATTCAGATATCTTTCCTTCTCCCGGTGGGGATTTATTCTGCAGCTCAGCTCCTCCTCCCAGGAGCAACATGGCACGGGATGAAATAATATCAGTCATGTTTTTGTTGTATAATTACATGCACTTACTACAAAGCCCTCTTTTCAGTATAATTGGTGTGCACTGCTGTTGTTGAGATATTCTCAAGTGTTACTGGTTGTTGATCAAATTGTAGGTTTAATCGCCATTAGCCGAGTAATAGAATGGTGTAATTGTCTTTTTGATGCCTTTATTAAGGCTAAAATTAAATGGTGTAGGCACTGACTTCCAAGGTAATGTTACACTTGGTCTAATGTAATATTGATCAGTTCTATAGGGGTATAATATTAAAACTGATGGAGCTTTGAAAGCCAGTGATTATTCATCATTGTGATCGTAGGAAACAAACCTCAGAGCTTTCCTTTGCTGTTTAACTCCTGCAAGACCAGGGGCTGAGTAGGTTGGGATTGGCCGTTTAGCGTCGAGAGTGTGGCGCTGGAAAAGCACAGCCTGTCAGGCAACATCCGAAGTGCAGGAGAGTTGATGTTTCGAGCATAGCCCTTCATTAGGCATCCCGGTGAAACCCTTCATCCTGATAAAAGGCTTTTGCCCGAAATGTCGATTCTCCTGCTCCTCGGATGCTGCCTGACCTGCTGTACTTTTCCAGCACCGCACTCTCAACTCTGACCTCCAGCATCTGCAGACCTCACTTCCTGCATTCCCAGTTTCGTTCTTAAGCAATAAATGGAATAACTCCTTATAAGAATATTTGTGCTGACGTTTAAGTTTGCATTATGTACGATACAATGTGATAAATTAGAATCCATTAGTTTCTTATTTTTACCAGTGGACGTGGTTGTTCCTGGTCAGGTTGCATATCCTGACCTGCCCGTAACATTTTCAGAGTACCATCCTGTACTTGACCCTGTTGTAATTGTCTCTCTGCCTTAATTAATCTGATCATAGGTCATCCCTTCACTTGCTATCCAGCTGTTGACACTTTACTCACACCATCTGACACTTTTGATCACCTGCAATGATTTGTTGTTCAGCCCGTCGACACTTTACTCACACCATTTGTATTTATCTTTTGATGCCCTTAACTACCTGGAACTTTCTCGCCATTATCTGTCTGTCTATAAATCCTGTGCCAGTACGCTTCCCTTTGCTTCACCTGTCAAAGGAGCAGCTCTCTGAAAGCTTGTGATTTCAAATAAACATGTTGGTCTGTTGCAACCTGGTGTCCTGTGACTTCTGACTTTGCCCTGTAGGAGGTGGTGAAGAGCTACGTTCTTGAACCTGCACTGCAGTCCCTGTGGTGCACGTGGACCCACAGTGGTGTTGGGAAGGGAATTCCAGGATTTTGACCCAGAGGCGGTGAAGGACTGACGATATAGTATCAAGTCAGGATGGGAAGTGACTTGGAAGGGAGCCTGCAGGGGGCGGTGTTCCCATATATCTGCCCGCCCTGGTCCTTCCAAGTGGAAGCGGTGGTGGGTTCGGGAGGTGCTATCTAAGGCATCTTGGCGTTGTTGCCAAGGATCTAGATTCTGATTGTTGCTTATACAGTTTAAAAGGCATCATTAGTGTTCGTTCAGTCACTAAATTTTACAACTAATGCTTTAATCTATCTTAATTTGTCCAAAAATATGCAGGTTAGGTGAATTGGCCATGCTAAATTGCCTGTAGTGCTGGGTGAAGGGGCAAAAGTAGGGGAATAGGTCTGGGTGGGTTGCTCTTTGGAGGGTCAGTGTGGACTTGTTGGGCCAAAGGGCCTGTTTCCACACTAAGTAATCTAATATAATATAATCTTCCAGGTGGGAGAGGCCATAAATTTGGAGGGTCCTGTGAAGGGAGTCTTAATAAAGTGATGAGTGAAGAGGAAATCACATCCTGCACTTCACATCTCACTGCCACATGGGGCAGTGTGCCAAAGATCTGTGAGTCAAGAACCATCCTGTTTACCTCGCCAGATATTGGTAATCCTGACCCTCAAATTGATGATGGTCAAGAAGCAAGTTACTGCAATGTAATTGGAAATAGCGTTCACAGCATGCGCCAATCATACAGTGTTGGATCAGACCATTCAGCCCATCGAGTCCACACCAACTCTCCAAAGAGCATCCCACCAAAACCTCCCAGACCAGTGGTGGAGGGAGTGAATGCTTAATGTGCTTGATTCACCATCTTGATCGAAGTTCCCATATCACCTCAAATAAACCTGTCTCACTGAAAGACCGACAGATGTACTGACCCACAAAATCCTGTCGGTCAGTATTTTGTTGTCTTATGAAACAGGGGTGCTTGATAAAATAGAAGATTAATTTTTCCATCCAGAAGGTACTAAGGATAGTTATTTCTCCTCCATTAATCTTTGAGAGGTTCCTTTTCATTAGAAACAGAGTGGCACTTAACCTGTTGTCTGTCACTGGGTTGTGAGGTCGTGGGTCAAGATTAGAGTGGTGCTGGAAATGCACAGCAGATCAGGCAGCATCAGAGGAGCAGGAAAATTGACATTTCGGGCAGGAGCCCTTCATCAGGAATGTGAGGTCTTGGGTTCAAGTCTCACTCCTGAAGAGCAGAGGTTCAGGCAGACACTGTAATGCAGTAACAAGGAGAGCTGCACTGGATATAGAGGCTGAACTGTCCTGGTAGGTGGGTGCAAAACATCGCATGGCACCATGTTGAAGAAGAGCTGGGATATTTTTCCTTTAATTGACATCAAGATAGGAGATTATCACATTGCTGCCTGGGATCTCACTGTGCACCGATTGATTGCCATACTTCCTACTCGGACAACACTGACTACACTTCATAAATATCCTGAGATTCCCAAAACAATGTGCTCGATAAATAAAATATTTCTTTTCATCTTTCATGAAGAGGCAGCACTCTGGCTCAGTGGTTAGCACTGCTGCCTCACAACACCAGGGCCCTGGGTTCAATCCCATCCTCGGGCATTGTCTGTGTGGAGCTTGTGTCTGCGTGGGTTTCCTCTGGGTGCTCCGGTTTCCTCCCACAATCCAAAGATGTGCAAGTTAGGGTGGATTGGCCATGCTAAATTGTCCAGGGTTTGTGTAGGCTAGGTGGGTTAGCCATGGGAAATGCAGGGTTAGGGGGTGAGTCTGGGTGGGATGCTGTACGGAGAGTCAGTGCAGACTTGTTGGGCTGAATGGTCTGTTTCCACACTGTAGGGAGTTCTATGACTCTCCCTACCTCAGTCCCCGGATGATATCTGTCCCTGAATAGTGAGGGATGAAGTTTCTGGGGGCTTTTATGAAATCCTTGTACTCTTTATTGTGAGAGGGCATAGAGAACAGCCAATATATTTCCTTTGTTTAGGAAATGCAACAGGGATAATCTGGGAAATTACAGGCCGGTGAGCTGTAATTTATGGGAATTTATGGAGAAGCTTCACATGGGCAGGATTTACTCACACTTGGAAAAGTGTGGACTTGTTAGTGATAGGCAGCATGGTTTTGTACAGGAGATGTTATCTCTCGCAAATACGATTGAGTTTTTTTTGAGGAAGTGACAAAGATGATTGATTGGGCGGCAGATGTTGTCTACATGGACTTTAGCAAGGCCTTTGACAAAGGCCCTCATGGCAGGCTGGTACAGAAAGTGAAGTCAGATGGAATGCATAGTGAGCTGGTAAGAATCAAACGGTTCTCTCAGTGCCATCAAAATAAAGTGGTGCTTTTTCCCCACAGCAAGTAGTTCGAGTCCGGAATGTGCTGCCAAGATGTGTGTGGGGGCAGGTTGAATTGAGGCAGTCAGGAAGGGATTGGATGATTATTTGGATGAAATGGTGCGCAGGGAGATGGGAAAAAGGCCAGAGTTTGGCATGAGGGAGTGCAATGAGAGGCCAAATGCCCGCTTCGGCAATTCCATGATGATGAGTGATATTCCCTGTCTGGAGACGAACACGGTGTAGTTTGACGGTAATTCGAAACCAGTGCCTCAGAGATACCATCCCAGTTAAAGAACTGGGGGTTATACAGTAGTAGAAATGGCCATATGGCCCACCCTTCTGGTGATGGTGCTGGCTCATTGGTCCCACTCTTTTGCTGTTTCCCTGCAGCCTTGCAACAGGGCCCTCGTCTTTTATTCCCATGAAGTCCCACAGTGTCAGGTCAATGATAGGGAAGGCAACATCCAAATGTTCACACCTAATGTTCTCCAGACAGCCTGCAAACCATCCCAACAGTCAATCAGGATATCTCTGGGGAAAACATTGAGGGAAGAAAGGGCACAGAATGTATTCTTGGTGGGGGAATTTGTGGCCCATCGCCAAGTGTGGGTCAGTGGACCAGTCAAAACCTGCCAGCAACACACGCATGGCAGGAGCCAATGAAAACATAACCAGCCACACAAATATAGTGTGTAAAAGACCAGGGATAGGAATACTGTGGTGAGGAACTCACCTCCTGACTCCCCAAAAACCTGTCCCACCATCTCCAAGCCCCAAGTCAGGAGTGTGTTGGAATATTTCCCCCTTGCCTGGATGGGAGCAGCTCCAACAACACTGAAGAAGCTCAACCCCGTCCAGGACAAAGCAGCCCCCACTTCATTGGCACCACATGTGGGTCATCCAAGATGGAGGACAGGAAAGAGTTGTGGCTGTCAGAGCTTGCTCCTTTTTTTTTGAAGTATTTTAGGTGTTGGAGGTGATTTCCTCGAATTCCAGCAGCAGCAATTACTGTTTTATACGCAATTGCTTTCTTTTGGAACTTTTGAGGGAGGAAGGATCAAAACAACAGCACTTTAAAAGGAGGAGGAGGAGGAGGAGAACAATGGCAGAGACCACACTTTCCGTGAGAGAGAGAGAAAACCACACTGCTGTCTGACACAGCAGTGAATCTACACAGCTAGTGTCTTTGCAGTTTGAGCTCATATAGTTCTGGACATCGGAGTGTGTCTGAGAAACATGAACAAACAACAAAATTCACAGCTGATCCTGGAGGAACCTGTGTGGGAGGGCTCACAGCACACGAACAGATAAGTGCATTGTTTTTAAGTGTAACCTTGCTGTAAGTCTACAGCAGTAAGTAGAGTGGGTTCTTTCTCGATTATATGTTTTATTGAGATTTGTCTCTTGATTACAATTACAATATTTAAAAGGCATCTGGATGGGTACACGAATAGGAAGAGTTTAGAGGGAAATGGGCCAATTACTGGCAAATAGAACTAGGTTAATTTAGGATATCTGGTCAGCATAGATGAGTGGGACTGAAGGGTCTATTTCCATGCTGTACATCTCCATGACTCCATGACATGCAAAGACATCAACTTCCTCCATCACTGACGCTCAGTAGCAGCAGTGTGTACCATCTACCAGATGCACTGCAGAAATTCACTAATGATTCTTAGACAGCACCTTCCAAACCCAAGACCACTTCCATCTAGAAGGACAGGGGCAGCAGATACATAGGAGCACCACCACCTGCAAGTTCTCCTCCAAGTCACCCACCATCCTAACTTGGAAATATATTGCCCATTCCTTCACTGTCACTGGATGAAAATCCTGGAATTCCCTCCCGAAGGGCATTGTGAGTCAACCCACAGCACATGGACTGCAGCTCACCCTTACCTTCACAAGGGGGCAACTAGGGACAGGCAATAAATGTCAATGATGCCCAAGTCCCATGAATGACTAAATAATAAAGGAAATTATCTTCCGTCTTATTATTGCCGAGTGAGTAATCTCAGGAAGTGAAAATGACTGTCAATACTCTCAGCAGCCGCTTGCTGTACATTTTCAACTGGGGTGTGTAAAACGCAGCGGGTAAGTTCATTTGCAACTAACTGTTCCAAAAGGACACAGTTGGAGGGAAAGGGCAGCCAGTAATTTTCCATGCTTTAATCCCCACAGCTTTTCTGTTCAGGCCCCAGTTTACAGCTATAAATGAGGATCAATTATTCAGAGACAGTTGAATGTATTGATTTTAATGCTGTTTCCATGGAGATATTGGTGCAGGAGAGGCCGGCGATAAGGAGGAGTATTCATAGGGGATTAGTTTTGAATATTTTGATAACCCAGAGTTTTTTCCCTGGTTCCTGCAGCTATTGAATCCAATGACTCTGAGCCTGTATTCAGATGCAAATACTGTTGCCCGCATGTTAATTGTGGGGAGGTCATTCAGCATCACCTGGTGTTACATGCATGGTGTGCGATCAGAAATCCAAGCGTCTACCTCCTCTGTCACCTCCCCTCAACGATGACCAGAGAGATTTCTGCTCCTCCTGAGACAAACTGGACTTTTAAAAACAAAATCAATTACGGAACAAGGGTGTCACTGGCTGGGCCAGCGATTATTGCCCTGGGCAGTTAAGTGTCAGCCATATTGGGGATGGTCTGGAGTTCCTGATGAAGGGCTTTTGCCCGAAACGTCGATTTCACTGCTCCTCGGATACTGCCTGAACTGCTGTGCTCTTCCAGCACCACTGACCCAGAATCTGGTTTCCAGCATCTGCAGTCATTGTTTTTACCTCACGTGTAGACTAGACTAGGTAAGGATGGCAGATTTCCTTCCCTAAAGGACATGATTGAACAAAATGGGTTTTATTTTTACAACAATCGGTTTTATGCTCATCGTTAGTCCAAGTCTTTAATAGAGTTTTATTGAATTGAAATTTCACTACCTGCAAACCAGAGATTCCAATCCCTCGGACTGCATTGTTAGTCCAGTGACTTTTACCCTCCGGCCTCCACCTCCCCTGTGCCCACAGGCTGGACTAAGGACACCGATTTGGCATCGGAGAACCGCCATCTTGCAGCTATTCAGTTCCTTCGACAGCCTGTGTGTGGTAGTGGTGGTGGTGGTGGTGGGTCACCTCCCATCCAACATGTGTTGCTCCCCTTCAAGGGGCATCCAGAGTCTTTTCCTGCCTCCCCCCCCCCCCCCCACCCCACCGCCCCCCCATGCTCCCCATCTTGCCGCGCACTCTTCCCCCACTCCTCACTAAATGGGGCAAGAGGCTTGGTTAACAGTGGAAAGGGCGGTGGTGTGCACTGTCTGAGGAGCATGGATTAAACGCACTCTCTGGAACCCAATGGTCAATCACATTGGGTTCTTGCCTGAGACCAAATTCTGAAGCTGAGACATGGAAATGTGACTGAAATTTTCAGGCAGATAGCACTTTGGAAAAGGGAAAGTGGGCAGGTATATCAAGGGACATTGTACATGCTCCTAACACCATTTCGAGTCAAAGAGATGTACAGCACGGAAACAGACCCTTCAGTCCAATCGTCCATGCTGACCAGATACCCAAAATTAATCTAGTCCCATTTTCCAGCACTTGGCCCATATCCCTCCAATCCCTTCCTACTCATGTCCCCATCTAGATGCCTTTTAAATGCTGTAATTGTACCAGCCTCCACCACTTCCTCTGACAGCTCATTCCATACATACACCATCCTCTGCGTGAAAAAGTTGCCCCTTAGGTCTATAGTAAATCTTTCCCCTCTCACTGTAAACCTACAGTCTCTCTAGTTCTGGACTCCCCCACCCCAGGGAAAAGACCTTTATATATTTACCCTATCCATGCCCCTCATTCAATCCAGGCATTTAACATTATGATGGGTTTCAGGACGGCTGGACATCAGAGAACACAAATTTAAGATGCAGTGAAGGGACCAGGTTTTGTATAAAAAGGGGCATATCTCCTGCCACTGCACTCTGGGATGTAGAGTTGTCACCAGCTGGGCAATTGTCACTGCCCGGCTTCAACCAGGGGTGTCCATTCAGCTTGGCATTAGGGTCACTGGGTCTAGTGTTGCCTAGTCATTGTGCCAAACTGGGTGGTAACCGGTTGTAACTGTAATTGTACCAGCCTCCACCACTTCCTCTGGCAACTCATTCCATATACACACCACACTGTGCATCAAAAAGGTGCCCATTAGTTCCCCTTTAAATCTTTCCCCTCTCATCCTAAACCTATGCCCTCTAGTTTTAGACTCCCCTAACCTGAAGAAAAGACCTCGTCTATTTATCCTATCCATGCCCCTTATGAGTTTATAAACCTCTATAAGGTCACCCCTCAGTTTCCGACGCTCCAGGGAATACAGCCCCAGCCTATTCAACCTCTCCCTGTAACTCAAATCCTCCAACCCTGGCAACATCCTTGTAAATTAGAGTGACTGCTCAGACATCAGTTGAAGGTTGTTGAGTCAGTGAGAGGGAAGCTACAGAAGTTCACATTAGATTCCCAACAACACAATAACTCTTACAGCACAGTTTGGCGACATAGTCTCACAGCAAATGAAATACGACAGTTATACATATTCTGTGTGAGGAATTGAGTGAGGTGGTTCAGAGCTCTGCAGTGCTGCCAATACATTGCTATAGCAGACCTTGAACTCTTTATGAACCAGGCATCACCTTCAATTCCCACAACTTTCAGCTTCATTTGTGGCCAGTCAAGTGAAACTTTATAAAGTGCACTTTGGAACTTTCCGGGCTCAATCTTGAATGGTTTGCCTTGGACTGTCACACTCACATTGAGCTTTGTTGGACACAATATAAAGCTGTTATTTACACAGGTGTTATACAGAGTTTAGGTTCGCTGTGGGTAAACTGCTTCGTTACATCCCATGGAAGTGAAGATTAATGCATCTCAGTGGATAGCACTGCTGCCTCACAGAACCAGGGTCCCAGGTTCGATTCCAGCCTTGGGCATCTGTCTGTGTGGAGTTTGCACGTTCTCCCTGTGTCTGCGTGGGTTTCCTCCGGGTGCTCCGGTTTCCTCCCACAGTCCAAAAATGTGCAGGTCAGATGAGTTGGCCATGCTTAATTGCCCACAGTGTTAGGTACATTAGTCAGAGGGAAATAGGTCTGGGTGGGTTACTCTCTGGAGGGTTGGTGTTGAGCTGAAGGGCCTGTTTCCACACTGTGGGGAATCGAATCTAATCTAATCTATTCGCACCTTCCAAATCTGTCACCTCTCCCATTGAGAAGGACAAGGGCAGTAGGTACATGGGAACATCACCCCCTGCAAGTACCCCTTGAAGGCACTCATCATCCTGACTTGGAAATATATTGGTGTTCCTTCAGTATCAAAATCATGCAATTCCCTCCCTAAGGGCATTGGTGGACCGACAGCACTGGGACTGCAATGGTTCACGAAGGCAATTCACCACCATTTTCTCAAGGGGCAATTAGGGATGGGCAAGAAATGCTGTGCTGTGTATTTGTGTGTATGTGTGTATGTTTGTGTGTAGGTGTTTGTGTGTATGGGTGTTTGTGTGTGTGTGTGTCTGTGTGTGTGTGCCTGTATGTGTTTGTGTATGTATGTATGCGTGTTTGTGTGTGTGTATGTGTTTCTGTGTGTGTTTATATGTTTGTGTGTGTGTGATTGTGTGTGTGTATGTGATTGTGTGTGTGGTTGTGTGTGTATGTGTTTGTGTGTGTGATTGTGTGTGTTTTTGTGTGTGTTCATGTGTATGTGTGTGTGTGTTTATGTGTGTTTATGTGTATGTGTGATTGTGTGTATGTGTGTGTGTTTGTGTGTGTTTATGTGTATGTGTGTGTGTGATTGTGTTTATGTGTGTGTATGATTGTGTGTGTGGTTGTGTATGTATTTGTGTGTGTTTATGTGTATGTGTGTGTGTGATTGTGTGTATGTGTGTGTGTGTTTGTGCGTGTATGTGTCTTTTTGTGTGTGTGTTTGTGTGTGTTCATGTGTATGTGTGTGTGTGATTGTGTGTGTGTTTGTGTGTCTATGTGTATGTGTGTGTGTGATTGTGTATGTGTGTGTGTTTGTGTGTTTATGTATATGTGTGTGTGTGTGATTGTGTATGTGTGTATATGTGTGTGTGTGTGTGTGTTTGTGTGAATGATTACCACACTTTCTGTCATCACCTCCAGAGCCAGAAGTTAAAAATAAACTACACTTTCCCTTAAGTCCAAAAGGCTTTGCTGCTGTGTTATTTAAAATGTATGCACATCCACATCCCAATACAACGATAACGCACTGTGAAAACACCATAAATCTCTCAGCGAGACAGGCCATTCAGCCCAACCCGTCCTGACCAAGCCCCTCCCACCTTTCCTCCTGGAAGCTGTCCACACTGTGAGCCTTTGTCCCAGTCCCCCTCAGCAGCTTGTCTCCCTGTGGAACACCAGGTTCCTTTACGCACACGCTTATCTCCCATCAAACATACCTGCCTCAGGTAAGATCATCAATTCCTAAATTGTCAGAAGTCTTTGAATGGCTTACTTGTTTGATCCAAAGTTACTTTCATTCTCTGTTCTCAACCTTGTTGAAGAGCGTGTTTTCTGTTAATGGTTATCCACAGGTAATCCCTCTATTTATGTTTACTGAAGCACTGACACCACACCTTAATCACTCACAGCACATAATATAACTGTCACTTCTTAAACAAACACTTTGCTGCCCACACTGGCTGAGGTAACCATGAAGGACTTACCTCCCCAATCTCTCCCCTCGTCCAAGGCGTAGTGACCCTGGGTTTAACCTCCAATGAGAGAGCAGCCCCACAGTCCATTGGGACTATGGCAACCTTATCTTCTATGTTTCAGCAGACAGGCTCTGAATTACTCCCACGGCACCTTCAAAACCGTTTATTTATCGGCGAACATGTTATTTCAAGAAAAAAGGAATCCTTGACGACCTATAACCTTTGTTTCCCTCAGATGTTCCATTGACAACTCTTTCCAACAAAGACTGGGAGAGACGCTTGCTCAGCTGTGTGAGGGCAGGCTGTAGGTTTATCTCAGTACAGGCCTGAGGACTAGCTGGAGGTAAGGAGTACCAGCGAGAGCTCCCAGAGTCACTGGGAGCCCACTGGCTGTCAGAGAGAAATGGCTGTGGGATCGTCAAGACCAACAACCATACCAACAGGAACAGTGCTGAAAACTGGGGATGACATTTGTGAAGCCTTTGAGAATCCATGGGGTCCACAGGATGGGCCAGTCTTCCTGAATCCACAGGCAGCAGCGATGCAAGGTTGTACTGGGATTGTTTGGCACACAGTGATGCAACTTAGTGAGCTGATTTCAACTGGCAGTAATTAATCGTGGGCTGAGGGAGAACCTCCAGCCAGCACGCTCTCATGTAGCACATGTACACACACACGTGCAGCACCCACACATGTGAAGCACCCACACACATGTGCAGCACCCACACACTCATGCAGCACCCACACATACATGCAGCACCCACACACATGCAACACATATGCATACATGCAGCACATATGCACACACATGTGCAGCACCCACACATGCAGCACCCACACACATGCGGCACATATGCACACACATGTGCAGCACCCACACATGCAGCACCCACACACATGCAGCACATATGCACACACACGTGCAGCACCCACACACATGCAGCACCCACACACATGCAGCACATATGCACACACTCGTGCAACACAAGTATACACATGCACCACATATGCACACACGTGCAGCACATGTACGTACATACAGCAAATGCACACATGCAGCAAATGCACACATGCAGCACATATACACACATGTGCAGCACATGTACACACATGCAGCTTACAGACACATGCAACTTACACACACACACACACACACACACACACACACACACAGACACGTAGCTATCATACAGTATGTGGTGGGTCAGCATTCCAGAGGCAAATGATCTATTGAAGAGCTGAAAATGTGTTGCTGGAAAAGTGCTGCAGGTCAGACAGCATCCAAGGAACAGGAGAATCGATGTTTCGGGTGTGAGCCCTTCTTCAGATCTATTTGAAGAACCAAATGCGTGCAGCTAGGAACCACCAATCCCCAGCAACCAGGAATGAAAACCAGGTTAATTTTAATTCCCCATCTTGACTCCAGTTAATAACAGTTCTGAAGAGGAGTCATATCAAACTCAAAACATTAGCTGTTTCTCTCTCCACATACACCATCCAGCACTTCTGATTTCATTTCCGATCTCCAGCATCCACTGTATTTCACTTTCATTTGACTTTGGTCATGGTCAGATGAATTCAAGAAGTCCACTCACCACGGCTGTAAATTTATCATGATGGCTCAGTGGTTAGCACTGCTGCCTCACAGCGCTGGGGACCCGGGTTCGATTCCACCCTCAGGTGACTTCCTGTGTGGAGTTTGCGCATTCTCCCCGTGTCTGTGTGGGTTTCCTCCCACAGTCCAAAGATGTTCTCATGGAGGAGAGGGCCCAGCAAGTGGTCCTTGCCCACATTGGAACCAATGACATAGGAAGGGAAAAGGTTGAGATTCTGAAGGGAGATTACAGAGAGTTAGGCAGAAATTTAAAAAGGAGATCCTCGAGAGTAGTAATATCTGGATTACTCCTGGTGCTACGAGCTAGTGAGGGCAGGAATAGGAGGATAGAGCAGATGAATCGTAGCTGGTGTATGGGAGAAGGATTCACATTTTTGGATCATTGGATTCTCTTTTGGGGTAGAAGTAACCTGTACAAGAAGGACGGATTGCACCTAAATTGGAAGGGGACTAATATACTGGCAGGGAGATTTACAAGAACTGCTTGGGAGGATTTAAACTAGTAAGGTGAGGGGGTGGGACCCAGGGAGATAGTGAGGAAAGAGATCAATCTGAGACTGGTACAGTTGAGAACAGAAGTGAGTCAAACAGTCAGGGCAGGCAGGGACAAGAGAGGACTAATAAATTAAACTGCATTTATTTCAATGCAAGGGACCTAATAGGGAAGGCAGCTGAACTCAGGGCATGGTTAGGAACATGGGACTGGGACATCATAGCAATAACAGAAACATGGCTCAGGGATGGGCAGGACCGGCAGCTTAATGTTCCAGGATACAAATGCTACAGGAAGGATAGAAAGGGAGGCAAGAGAGGAGGGGGAGTGGCATTTTTGATAAGGGATAGCATTACAGCTGTGCTGAGGGAGGATATTCCCAAAAATACATCCAGGGAAGTTATTTGGGTGGAATTGAGAAATAAGAAACAGATGATCACCTTATTGGGATTGTATTATAGACCCCCTAATAGTCAGAGAGAGATTGAGAAACAAACTTGTAAGGAGATCTCAGCTATCTGTAAGAATAATAGGGTGGTTATGATAGGGGATTTTAACTTTCCAAACATCGACTGGGACTGCCATAGTGTTAAAGGTTTAGATGGAGACGAATTTGTTAAGTGTGTACAAGAAAATTTGGAAAAGGATAGACCAGATCTAAAAGTTGAAGTTTGAAATTGAAGAAGGGCCAATTTTGACGGTATTAGGCAAGAACCTTTGAAAGCTGATTGGAGGCAGATGTTCACAGGTAAAGGGACGGCTGGAAAATGAGAAGCCTTCAGAAATGAGATAATGAGAATCCAGAGAAAATATATTCCTATCAGGGTGAAAGGGAAGGCTGGTAGGTGTAGGGAATGCTGGATGGCTAAAGAAATTAAGGGTTTGATTAAGAAAAAGAAGGAAGCATATGTAAGGTCTTGACAGGATAGATCAAGTGAATCCTTAGAAGAGTATAAAGGAAGTAGGAGTATATTAAAGAGGGAAATCAGGAGGGCAAAAAGGGGACGTGAGATAGCTTTGGCAAATAGGGTTAAGGAGAATCCAAAGGATTTGTACAAATACATTAAGGACAAAAGGGTAACTAGGGAGAGAATAGGGCCCCTCAAAGATCAGCAAGGCGGCCTTTGTGTGGAGCCACAGAAAATGGGGGAGATACTAAATGAGTATTTTGCATCAATATTTACTGTGGAAAAGGATATGGAAGATATAGACTGTAGGGAAATAGATGGTGACATCTTGAAAAATGTCCAGATTACAGAGGAGGAACTGCTAGATGTCTTGAAACTTATAAAGGTGGATAAATCCCCAGGACCTGATCAGGTGTACCAGACAACTCTGTGGGAAGCCAGAGAAATGATTGCTGGGCCTCTTGATGAGATATTTGTATCATCGATGTCACAGGTGAGGTGCCGGAAGACAGGAGGTTGGCTAACGTGCTGCCACTGTTTAAGAAGGGCGGTAAAGACAAGCCAGGGAACTATAGACCAGTGAGCCTGACCTCAGTGATGGGCAAGTTGTTGGAGGGAATCCTGAGGGACAGGATGTACATGTATTTGGAAAGGCAATGACTGATTCAGGATAGTCAACATGGCTTTGTGCGTGGGAAATCATGTCTCACAAACTTGAATGAATTTTTTGATGAAGTAACTAAGATGATTGATGAGGGCGGAGCAGTAGATGTGATCTAGTTGGACTTCAGTAAGGCGTTCGACAAGGTTCCCCATGGGAGACTGGTAAGCAAGGTTAGATCTCATGGAATACAGGGAATACTAGCCATTTGGATACAGAACTGGCTCAAAGGTAGAAGACAGAAGGTGGTGGTCGAGGGTTGTTTTTCAGACTGGAGGCCTGTGACCAGTGGAGTGCCACAAGAATCGGTGCTGGGTCCACTACTTTTTGTCATTTACGTAAATGATTTGGATGCACGCATAAGAGGTACAGTCAGTAAGTTTGCAGATGACACCAAAATTAGTGGACAGCAAAGAGGGTTACCTCAGATTACAACAGGATCTGGACCAGATGGGCCAATGGGCTGAGAAGTGGCAGATGGAGTTTAATTTAGATAAATGCAAGGTGCTGCATTTTGGGAAAGCAAATCTTAACAGGGCTTATACACTTAATGGTGAGGTCCTAGGGAACGTTGCTGAACAAAGAGACCTTGGAGTGCAGGCTCATAGCTCCTTGAAAGTGGAGTCGCAGGTAGATAGGATAGTGAAGGCGGCGTTTGGTATGCTTTCCTTTATTGGTCAGAGTATTGAGTACAGGAGTTGGGAGGTCATATTGAGGCTGTACAGGATGTTGGTTAGGCCACTGTTAGAATATTGTGTGCAATTCTGGTCTCCTTCCTATCGGAAAGATGTTGTGAAACTTGAAAGGGTTCAGAAAAGATTTACAAGCATGTTGCCAGGATTGGAGTATTTGAGCTATTGAGAGAGGCTGAACAGGCTGGGGCTGTTTTCCCTGGAGCGTTGGAAGCTGAGGGGTGACCTTACAGAGGTTTACAAAATTATGAGGGGCATGGATAGGGTAAATAGGCAAAGTCTTTTCCCTGGGTTGGGGAGTCCAGAACTAGAGGGCATAGGTTTAGGGTGAGAGGGGTAAGATAGAAAAGAGAACTAAGGGGCAACTTTTTCACACAGAGGGTGGTACGTGTATGGAATGAGCTGCCAGAGGAAGTGGTGAAGGCTTGTACAATTGCAACTTTTAAGAGGCATTTGGATGGGTATATGAATGGGAAGGGTTTGGAGGGATATGGGCCGGGTGCTGGCAGGTGGGACTAGATTGGGTTGGGATATCTGGTCGGCATGGACGAGTTGGACCGAAGGGTCTGTTTCCATGCTGTACATCTCTATGACTCTATGTGCAGGTTAGGGTGGACTGGCTATGCTAAATTGCCCCATATTGTCCAGGGATGTGCAGGCTAGGTGAGTTGGCCATGGGAAATGCAGAGTTGCAGGGATGGGGTAGCAGGGTGGGTCTGGGTGGGATGCTGTTTGAAGGGCCGGCGTGGACTCGATGGGTTGAATGGCCTGCTTCCACACTGTAGGGATTCTATGAAAAGCTTCTTAAATATGATAAGGGATTCTCTCTCACCTCTACCACCCTCTCAGGAAATGAGTTCCAGATTCCCCCCACCCTCAGAATGAAAACATTCCCTTACAATCCATCGAAACCTCCTGCCCCTTACCTTAAACCTCTGTCCCCGCCCCCACCCCAGACACTGAACTCTCCATCACGGGGAAATATTTCTTCCATCTGTACCCCTCAAATCATACCCTGAGTTAGTTTCTACTGCTCTAAAGCATAAAGCTCCAGTCTGTCCAATCTCTCCTCATAACTACAGGGTCCCCTCCACTATCCATAAGTGGAGTGTTCCTGTGAAGCCTCCTGTAAGGCGAAATGGCGTTAAGCGAAGAAGCATATATGTACGTGGGAAAGATTTTGCCTTTTCTTGTAAAAGCGAAAATCCTCTTTGGATTCTTTTGGTTAGCGAAGACAGCTACTAATTCAATGATGTGGAGGTGCTGGTGTTGGACTGGGGTGTACAAAGTTAAAAAAAATCCACACAGAACCAGGTTACAGTCCAACAGGTTTATTTGGAAGCACTAGCTTTCTGAGCACTGCTCCTTCATCAGGTGATTGTAGAGTATAAGATTTTAAGACACCACAATCTTCCCATCTTATTCTCCACAACCACCTGATGAAGGAGCGGCGCTCAGAAAGCTAGTGCTTCCAAATAAACCTGTTGGTACTAACGTAGGTCTTTCACAAAAGCGAAGTAGAATAAAGCGAGGGAAACCTGTAAAACTCTCCAGCCCAGGCAACATCCGGGTAAACTAAATACCTGAAAAAAAATGTTTCTGAAACTATTTCTGCATTGGCAATAGTTAAAGGTACTGAATCAAATCTTTCCCATCTTCCCCGACTGAAAGGCTGTCTTATTATCCCAGCAGGATTATCATCACCCTGGCTGGTTCCCTGCATTTGGAGGTAATGACAGCTCCAAGCTCAGGAAACTCTATCTGATTCACTCTTTGTTTTTCCAGGCGACAAACATCTGTCACTGAGCAGCCAGCCTTACAGACTGACGTCGATAACGCACCGAGATCCCAGCTCTCATTCCTGTGTAATAGCTGACTAAAAGGTGCCGTAAATCACAGGGGCAAGGCCTGCGCTATAATAGAGAGACATCACAGGCCATCAGAAACATGTATTGTGATAACATATGCAGTCAAGTAATTTGCAGCTGCTCATTACTTCAGACCAATACAGCACAATCAACATACACAGCTTGTTAATTATGTTGTCAACATTTACTGCTGAGTCTCAACCAGATCTACAAGGAGAAAAAAAACAACCCTCCACCCCAACTAGCTATATCACTCCAAGGCAATCAGCGAATTCTACATCATTTAATTCTTCAGCATTTCAACAACCTACAGATAATTCATTCCAGATTAACATGAAAATACAGCCAAAGACATTTTGGAAGCCAACTGGGGATATTTTCATATGTTTCTGCTTGACTGTGTGGAGCCAAGAATATGATTAATCATTCCTTAATAGGGTTTGCAGGAAAATAGACTCTTCAGTAGCTGAGGATCTGATCTCTAGGAGTGTGCCAGAGGTACTGTTTGTGCTGGGTCTGCCCAACAGACTTACCCATCAGCATTCACACATCTCTGGCCATTCTCGGCTGGAAATAATTTATGTTTCACGCACTCCCGATGTTACCATCTCTTAGTTTATCAAAGCAGGGAGATTTCAAAACCAGACATTGCTGGAAAAGCTCAGCAGGTCTGGCAGCATCTGTGGAGAGAAATCAGAGTTAACCTTCTCAGGAAGGGTCACTCTGACCCGAAATGTTAACTCTGATTTCTCTCCACAGGTGCTGCCAGACTTACTGAGCTTTTCCAGCAATTTCCAGATTTTTCCTGATTTAGAGCGTCCGCAGTTCTTTCGGTTTTTATTTTGAACAGGGAGATTAGTTTATTCTCTGTTCCTGACTAATCTTCCCTTGGGTCGGCAGTCTTTTGACAACAAGGGGAGACTGGTTGGTCTCAGGATGTTTACGTTGGTATAGGGGAGGCTGAGGAGAGGGATATAGGTATCCCTCGCTTTTTGAAAGTTCACCTTAGGACACTTTTCTTTTTATGAAAGACTTACATTATTACCTGTTTTCACTAACCAAAAGAAATCCAAAGGGGATTTTTGCTTTTACGAGAAAAAACAAAATTCTTTTCATGGAGTTTGCACATTCTCCCCGTGTTGCGTGGGTTTCCTCCGGGTGCTCTGGTTTCCTCCCACAATCCAAAGATGTGCAGGTCAGGTGGATTGGCCATGCTAAATTGCTCATAGTGTTAGGTGTATTTGTCAGATGGGAAATGGGTCTGGGTGGGTTACTCTTCGGAGGGTCAGTGTGGACTGGTTGGGCTGAAGGGCCTGTTTCCACACTGTAGGGAATCTAATCTAATCTAAATTAATGCTTCTTCGCTTCCCCCATTTCAGCTTATGGAAGGTTTCATAGGAACACTCTGCTTTCGGGTAGCGAGGGTTACCTGTACAATAATGAGAAGTATGGACGGAGTGGATAAGAAGGCTCCATTACCCTTTGTTCAAGGGTCTGTTCCCAATGGATTTTGAATTAGGGTAAATGGCAGGAGGTTGGGAGGGGGACTCAAGAAATAATTGTTTTTACCCCAGAGGGTGGTGGCTACCACGAGCCAAAGGGGTGAGGGAGGCAAAACCCTCCATCACGTTTTTAAACTGCTTGAGGATTTTAGATGCATAACATTTGGGAGCATTAGCGAAGAGCTGGATGGTGGGATTAGACAATGTAACTACTTGTTGGCTAATGTGGGCATGATGGAACAATGGGCTCCTTCCGTGCCATACATTTCGATGATGATTTGAGTTCGACAATGAGAGTGAAGACACTTTCCCATAATAATGGTGAGGTTCTGGGGAGAGGCAATGGGAGCTCATTAGCCATAATCACTTTCCTGTTTTTCTCAACGTGCAGATCTCCATAGCCTGCGCATGGCAATGGCCTCCCAATCCAGAAGTCACCACGAGTCGCCGTTCCGACCAGTGCAGGCAGGAACACGGAATGTCTGCATACCTATTGCCTATCGAAGAGTTACTGAGTCATATGGCACGGAAGAAAACCCTTCAGTCTAACCAGTCCATAATCCCAAACCAAACTAGTTCCATCTGCCTATGCTTGGCCCATATCCCTCCAAAGCAAAAAATCACACAAAAACAGGTTATAATAATATTCTTTTATAACAGGGAGATGAGAACAGGACATAGTTGATCCGCACATCTAAGACATCAGTCAACAACGCTCAAATGGACATTGACTCACCTCTCACTGAATTCTAGGTTGAGTAAACAATTAACATTGTGTTTGATTTTTAAAGTTCATGAGTTGTAACTTTCTTCCTAGTCATAACTAATTCATTCATTGAATCACAACAGTGTGGAAGCAGGCCAATCAGCCCATGCTAACCCTCTGAGGGGCACCCCTATAACCCCACATTTCCCATGATCAATCTACCCTAACCTGCACATCTTTGAACCGTGTGAGGAAACTCACGCAGACGCGGGGAGAATGTGCAAACTCCACACAGACAGTCGCCTGAGGCTAGAATCGAACCTGGGTCTCTGGAGCTGTGAGGCAGCCATGCTAACCACTGAGTCACCGTGCCACCCAAGGTGAAGTGGTGAAAGAGTTAATTTATGAGTAAAGCTGAAACTCTACCCACTCATAAATATTACACAGCCACTGGGAAAGGCATCAGGCAAACAGCAGACCGCCATAGTCTCCCAATGGAGACTCATGGGTCTTTTCCTCCCACATCTTAGTACTAGTTAATCTGCCCAAGAACTAATGGAGCCTGTGTATTGTCATTAGGAGATAATACACGGAACCCTGTGCTCTAAGACAGGTCCATCCTCTACCATGCATGGTCCCCGAGGCTGGCTCAACATTGGTGGCTCTACTTAAACGACAAGTGGTCACCCAGGCATCTCGTCTTATTATAGTAAGGTGACCCTGATGATCACCTCATCGCTGCTAGGACATCTTTAACATTTTTACAGCAACTGACTTTATTATCTTCAGTTGTTTGAGATACTGAGGCAGGCGCATGCAATTCAATAACTGAGGGAGAGATGTAGAGTTGTTGCTATTATAGGTGGTGCAGTGGCTCGGTGGTTAGCGCCACTACCTCACAGCATCAGGCACCTGGGTTCGATTCCAACCTCAGGTGGTTTGTCTGTGCGGAGTTTGCCCCGTATCTGTACGGGTTCCCTCTGGGTGTTCTGGTTTCCTCCCATAGTCCAAACAATGTGCAGGTTAAGGTGGATTGGCCATCCTAAATTGCCTGTAGCGTCCAGGGATTTGCAGGCTAGGTTGGTTAGCCATGGGAAATGGTAACTCTGGGGCTATGGAGATTGGGTGTGATGCTCATCAGAGGGGCTGTGCAGGTTTGATGGGCTGAATGGCCTCTTTTTGCACTCTTTTTCAGAGAACAGTTTAAAGTGGCACTGGTGCAGGAAGGCCAGTCTGTTGGCCCTCATCGGCTATTAGAGCTGAAAATGTGTTGCTGGAAAAACGCAGCAGGTCAGGCAGCATCCAAGGAACAGGAGATTCGACGTTTTAGGAATTCCTGAAGAAGGGCTTATGCCTGAAACGTCGAATCTCCTGTTCCTTGGATGCTGCCTGACCTGCTGCGCTTTTCCAGCAACACATTTTCAGCTCTGATCTCCAGCATCTGCAGACCTCACTTTCTCCTCATTGGCTATGAGTCCATCTTTATTCCAGGATAAACAAACTCCCTTGGATTCCTCAAACATCACCGCTGAGGGTCTAACACCAGAAAGAGTAAAGATCTTCTAGTAGGGCTTTTGAAAGTGTATACCCTGGGACTGTGTGTCTGTACCACCCTCTTATTTAAGGGGATATTCTGCGCAAAATATCGAAGGAGATCAGTTCTAATGGCTATTCCATATCTCTGTTCAGTTGAAAACAACATTATTTATAAATGGTATGCCTCTCACTTCATCAGATGCTGCAGGATAAACAGAGATTCAATTTAGCAAAGGTTTTCTCTTGCTTTGGGTTTGAAGGCCCTGACAACCATCAGTTACAATGACGAACATCTCCTCTTGGTGTGCAGCAGTTATCTCTCTAATGTAATATGTTGGCACAGAACAGAAACTCTCTATCACCCCACACTGTAGCCTCACAGCTGAATATAATTTTAACCTTCAATGCACTCAATCCCAGGCTGCTGAATCTAGTTTTCAACCAAGACACCGAGTTAATACTCCTGAAGATTTATGTTTTGTTAAATAAACCCTACCTTTGATTTCATTTCAAGGGATTTCGCTAGGAGTTTATCTCTACGATTGATATTCAAAATATAACAGGATTGGGAGAATAGCTTCCAGCCTAGAGTTGTTAGGGCAATGGTTTGGTTTATGGAGACCAAGCTGAAATACTGACTGGGAACTGCAGGTCTGTGGCTGTATTTTTCATTTAATATCCAGTTTCTCCGTCTGGATGGCAGGCAGAGATTCTCAGAATACATTAGCCGTGTCAAAGTGTGTTTGAAGCAGTGATATTTCTCTGAGGTACCAATCTTCCAGCAATCAAACCACACCACGGTAGCTCCTGCCCAAGAGAAATGCCTGAAACTATACCCTGTTCAGAGCACAGCTCAGTATAAACAAGCCAACGATTTTCAACATATTTCGTTCAAGTTAAAACATCCTTTGCAACGTCTCGGGATTTCCAGCTGCTTGCTTTCATCCCCCGTGCAATCTTGTGATTGCTGTTTTTTTTAACGCATCATCAGAGCAATACATCCGGAAAAATGCCCTATTCCTGCTCCGATGTTTCTACCAAAGGAGGGAGGAGGCCATTCAACCTGTTGACCCTGCTGCAAGATTCAATGAAATAGAATCGTAGAGATGTACTGCATGAAAACAGACCCTTCGGCCCCACTTGTTCATGCTGACCAGATAGCCCAACCTAATCTACTCCTATTTGCCAGCATTGAGCCCATATCTCTAAACCTTTCCTATTCATGTACCCATCCAGATGTCTTTTAAATTATGTAATTATAACCATCTCCACCACTTCCTCTGGCAGCTTGTTCCATACACGCGCCACTCTCTGTCTTAGATACTTGCACTTCCTCCCTTCCAATTAGATGGCTGATCTTTTACCCCACGTTGTTCTCTCGCTGTTGCCCACCACCTCTTGATGTTTTAGAAATCTGCCAACCGCTGCTTTGGACATACTTGATGACTGACTGTCCACAGCCCTCTGGGAAGGGAATTCCAAAGATTCACCATCCCCCTCAGTGAGGTGGTTCTTCCTCTTCTCTGCCTTCTTCCATTTTGATGATAGCACAAGCCCAAAATGAATTCATTGTTATTCATCCATGGGATGACGTCACATCTGGCCAGAACAGCATTTATTGTCCATCCCTAATTGCCCAGAGAGGAGTTAGAGACAACCACATTGCTGTGGGACTGGAGTCACATGTAGGCTAGACCAGGTAAGGATGGCAGGTTCCTTCCCAAAAGGACATCAGTGAACCAGATGGGTCTTCCCTAACAATCAACAGCAGTTGCATGTTCATTAATTGACTCTTAATTCCAGATATTTTAATTGAATTAAAATTCCATCATTTGCCGTGGTGGGATTTGAACCTGATACCCAATGACATTGACTGGCTCTCTGGATTAATAATCCTGTGGTAATACCACAAACCATTACCTTTACAAATGTGACTTTGTCCAGGAGTTTGGATTTTTATTCCAAATGAGATGCTCATTTCCTTCAAGTAGAAATTAGCTTTCCTAAATATGTTTTGTTTATTCATTCTTGAGATAGTCATAGAGATGTACAGCACGAAAACAGACACTTCTGCCCAAGTCGTCCATGCCAACCAGATATCCCAACCCAATCTAGTCCCAGCTGCCAGCACCTGGCCATATCCCTCCAAATCCTTCCTGTTCACATTCCCATCCAGATGCCTCTTAAATGTTGCAATTGTACCAGCCTCCACCACTTCCTCTGGCAGCTCATTCCATACACGTACCACCCTCTGTGTGAAAACGTTCCCCCTTAGGTCTCTTTTATATCTTTCCCCTCTCACCCTAAACCTATGCCCTCTAGTTCTGGACTCCCCTACCCCAGGGAAACGACTTTGTCTATTTATCCTATCCATGCCCCTCATAATTTTGTAAACCTCTATAAGGTCCCGCTCAGCCTCCAACGCTCCAGGGAAAACAGCCCCAGCCTGTTCAGCCTCTCCCTATAGCTCAAATCCTCCAACCCTGGTAACATCTTTGTAAATCTTTTCTGAACCCTTTCAAGTTTCACAACATCTTTTCGATAGGAAGGAGACCAGAATTGCACACAATATTCCAACAGTGGCTGAACCGATGTCCTGTACAGCTGCAACATGACCTCCCAACTCCTGTACTCAATACTCTGACCAATAAAGGAAAGCATACCAAATGCCGCCTTCACTATCTTATCTACCTGCGACTCCACTTTCAAGGAACTATGAACCTGCACTCCAAAGTCTCTTTGTTCAGCAACACTCCCTAGCACCTTACTATTAAGTGTATAAGTCCTGCTAAGATTTGCTTTCTCACATTTATCTGAATTAAACTCCATCTGCCACTTCTCAGCCCATAGGCCCATCTGGTCAAGATCCTGTTGTAATCTGAGGTAACCCTCTTTGCTGTCCACTACACCTCCAATTTTGGTGTCATCTGCAAACTTACTAACTGTACCTCTTATGTTCGCATCCAAATCATTTATGTATATGACAAAAAGTAGTCATCTATTTCCCTACAGTCTATATCTTCCACAGTAAATACTGATGCAAAATACTCGTTTAGTATCTTGCCCATTTTCTGCAGCTCCACACAAAGGCAGCCTTGCTGATCTTTGAGGGGCCCTATTCTCTCCCTAGTTACTTTTTTGTCCTTAATGTATTTGTAAAAACTCTTTGGATTCTCCTTAACTCTGTTTGCCAGAGCTATCTCATGTCCTCTTGATTTTCCACCTAAGTGTACTTTTACTGTCTTTATACTCTTCTAAGGATTCACTCGATCTATCCTGTCTATACCTAGCATATTTTTCCTTGTTTTTCTTAACAAAACCCTTAATTTCTTTAGTCATCCAGCATTCCCTATACCTACCAGCCTTTCCTTTCACTCTGATAGGAATATGCTTTCTCTGGATTCTCGTTATCTCATTTCTGAAGGCTTCCCATTTTCCAGCCATCCCTTTACCTGCGAATATTTTCCCTCAATCAGCTTTTGAAAGTTCTTGCCTAATACCCTCAAAATTGGCCTTCCTCCAATTTAGAATTCCAACTTTTAAATCTGGTCTATGCTTTTCCATCACTACTTAAAACGAATAGAATTATGGTCGCAGGCTCCAAAGTGCTCCCCCACTGACACCTCAGTCACCTGCCCTGCCTTATTTCCCAAGAGTAGGTCAAGTTTTTGCACTTTTTCTCGTAGGTACATCCACATATTGAATCAGAAAATTTTCTTCTACGCACTTAACAAATTCCTCTCCATCTAAACCCTTAACACTATGGCATTCCCAGTCTATGTTTGGAAAGTTAAAATCCACTACCATAACCATCCTATTATTCTTACAGGTAACTGAGGTCTCCTTACAAACCTGTATCTCAATTTTCCTTTGACTATTAAGGCGTCTAGAATACAATCCCAATAAGGTGATCATCCCTTTCTTATTTCAACCCAAATAACTTCCCTGGATGTATTTCCGGGAATGTCCTCCCTGAGTACAGCTGTAATGCTATCCCTTAACAAAAAAATGCCACTCCCCCTCCTCTCTTACCTCCCTTTCTGTCCTTCTTGTAGCATTTGTATCCTGGAACATTAAGCTGCCAGTCCTGCCCAGCCCTGAGCCATGTTTCTGTAATTGCTATGATATCCCAGTCCCATGTTCCTAACCATGCCCTGAGTTCATCTGCATTCCCTGTTAAGCCCCTTGCATTTAAATAAATGCAGTTTAATTTATCCATCCTACATTGTTCTCTGCTTTGTCCCTGCCTGCCCTGACTGTTGACTCACTTCTTTTCTCAACTGTACCAGTCTCAGATTGATTTGGAGATGCCAGTGTTGGCAGTTCTTGTTACTTTCCCCTGAGAATCCATCACTCCCTACATTTTCCAAAACAGCATATTTGTTTGAAATGGGGATAGCCACAGAAGACTCCTGCACTAATGGCCTACCTTTCCTGGAGTTAACCCATCTAAGTGACTATATCTGTGACTTCCCCTCCTTCCTATAACTGCCATCCATCATGTCCCCCTGCTCTTGTAAGTTCCTCATTGCCTCTAACTGCCTCTCTAAGCGATCCATTCAATCTAATAGGATTCGCAACCAATGGCATTTATTGCAGATATAATCTTCAGTAACCTGTAAACTCTCCCTCAACTCCCACATCCGACAAGAAGAGCATATCACTCTACTAAGGGCTATATTTGCTTCTTCCAATCTACAGACCCAGAAAATAGCACTGTCTTATTCCTCTGCAAAACACTGCTCCAGGTTAAATTAATAGTTAAAGCTTATATTTTTAAGTTTAATCAAGAGACATATCTGAATAAAACATATAATCAAGAAAGAACCCACACTACTCACTACTGCAGACTTACTGTAAGGCTACGTTTAAAATATCCACTTATCTGTTTCTGTGCTGTGACCTCTCCCAGACAGGTTCCTCCAAGATCAGTTGTGAATTTCACTGTTTGTTCATTTTCCCAGACACACTCCGATGTCCAGCGATACATGAATTCAAACAGCAAAGGCAGTAGCTGCTAACTGTGTCAGTTAGCAGTGTGGATTTCTTTCTCTCTCCCCCTTGCACTGACCCTACCTTGTGCTTCATTGGTCGGTTTCTCTCCCTTTTAAAATTGCTGTTGTTTTGACTTTTTTTTCTCCAAAGTTCTAAAACAATGCAACAGCATACAAAACAATAATTGCTGCTCCTGGGATTTGAGGAAATCACCTCTCTGATACCTAAAATACCTCGAAGAAGGAACAGCCTGCGATACAAATCTTCTCAAAACTTGTTAAGGAGCAACCTGTTACAGCCAGAATGTCTTCCCATCTGCCATCTTGGATTACCCAGAATCCTTTTTTGTTGAAGGGTGGAATGGTGGCCCATCCATAATTGCCCCTGAGGGAAGGTCTGATGGGGCAATAGATAGATCCCTGTCTCTGTGCTAAAAGTCCCAGTTTCAACCTAATAGAGTTGTTGTATTGGGTGATTTTACCTTTCCCTATACTGACTGGGACACTTCATGCTTGGGGCCTGGATCGGGCAGAACTTGTAGGGACCATTCAGGAGAGATTCTTGACTCAGTCAAACTAGGGAATGGATTATACTAGACATGGTTTTGGTAAATAAGCCCAGCCAGGTTGAGTGAAGTTTCAGGGGATGAGCGTTTTGGGAGTAGTGGCCATTATACTGTGAGCTTTAAGAAACTCATGGATAGGGATAACAGCAGTCTTTGGGTGAAGGTATGAAATTGGAGGAATATGAACTACAACAATATTAAGTTGGAACTGGAGAATGTAGATTGGAAGTAGCTGTTGGAGGGGAAAACCACGTGGGGTGTATAGGAGTATTTCAAACAGCAGTTTATGAGAGTTCAGGAGCAGCACATTCCTTTGAGATTGAAGGATAGGTACAGCAAGTTATGTAAACAGTGCATGACCACGGATGTTGGTTAAGAAGAAAAAGGAAGTGGACATGAGACCCAGGAGGATGGGAACCGCCGAAGCCCTTGAAGTACAGAAGGAAACTAGGAAAGAACTTAAACAAGGAATTAGAAGGGCTGAAAGGGGTCATGAAAAGGTGAAAGTGAGGACTGCAGATGCTGGAGATTAGGGGCGAGAGAGTGGTGCTGGAAAAGCACAGCAGGTCAGGCAATATCCGAGGAGCAGGAGAGTCGACGTTTCGGGCAAAAGCTCATCATCAGGATGGGGTCATCATCCGGGGCCATGAAAAGTCAACAGCAAACAGGATTACGGAGAATCCCAGGCTTTTTATATCTTTATAAAAAGTGAGAGGGAAGCCAAGGAAAGGATTGGGCCACTCGCGGATGAAGAAGGGAATCTGTTTGTGGAGACAGATGGAGGTAGGTGAGGTTCTAAACAACTACCCTGTGACGGTATTCACCAAAGAGAAAGAATTGGCAGAGGGTGATCTCAGGGAAGGGAGTGTCGAATTTCTAAGCCAAATTGCTATTAAAAAGGAAAAGATGTTGTGCATCTTAAAAAGTATTAAGGTGTATAAGTCCCCAGGTCCTGATGGGTTCTATCCCTGAGTATTGAGGGAGGAAAGGGAACAAATTGTTGGAGTATTGACAGACCTCTTTGTATACTCTTTGGCCACAGGTGAGATGCCAGAGGACTGGAGAATAGCCAATGTTGTCCCATTGTTTAAGAAGGGTAGCAGGGATAATCCAGGAAATTAAAGGACTGTGGACCTCACAGCAGTGGTTGGGAAATTGTTGGAAAAATTCTCAGGGACAAGATCTGTACGCATTTAGAAGCAAATGGACTGATCAGTGATAGCATGGTTTTGTGTGGGGACGTTCATGCCTCACTAAGTTGATCGGGTTTTTTGAGGAGGTGACAAAGATGATTGATGAGGGAAAAGCAGTTGATGTTGTCCAAATGGACTTCAGTAAAGCCATTGACAAGGTCCCTCATGGCAAACTGGTACAAAAAGTGAAGTCACATAGTGTCAGGAGTGAGCTGGCAAGATGGATACAGAACTGGCTTAGTCATAGGAGGCAGAGGGTAGTGGGGGAAAGATGCTGTTCAGAAAATGGAGGGCTGTGACTAGTGATGTACCACAGGGACCAGTGCTGGGACCTCTGCTGTTCGAGGTCTACATAAATGATGTGGAAGAGAAAGTAGCTGGTCTAATTAGTAAGTTTGCAGACGATACAAAGATTAGTGGAGTTGTGGACAGTGAGGAGGATTGTCAGAGGATACAGCAGGTTATAGCTCAGTCGGAGGCATGTAACAGCAAAGAAGATCATCCCTCTCCAAGCTCATTATGCTCATCATTTCTGTTTCAAGAACTCAAGCTTTGAACACATTTCCTTTGTTTTCAAAGTGAATAGGGAATTACCCAATAGATCACAAAAAGAGCGAGGAGCTTCCCACTCCATTAGAGGAAGAGTTATGTTGAGTTTGAAGGGAATCACTCCATAAGAGAGAGAAGGAACGCCTTCAGAAGGAGCCCTGGCCAACATGGTGATTGAACCCACACACCCTAATCATCTGAGTTAACCAGCACCCCCACCACCTCCAACTCAACATCATTTATTTATATCAATACCTAGCAGCATGACTCTGTGCCCTACGGTCTGTTCACACCAAGACGATCATCAACTGTGCCCAGAAGATCATCAACTCGGTGAAAGATGCTCTTTGGTCCGCCCGGAACTCACTGATCTTCCAGAGCAAGGAGTTGGCCCTGACTGTGTCTTGTTCTGGATTAGAACCTAGAACAGTACAGCACAGAACAGGCCCTTCAGCCCACGATGTTGTGCCGACCACTGATCCTCATGTATACACCCTCAAATTTCTGTGACCATATGCATGTCCAGTAGTCTCTTAAATGTCCCCAATGACCCTGCCTCCACAACTGCTGCTGGCAACGCATTCCATGCTCTCACAACTTTCTGTGTAAAGAACCCACTTCTGACATCCCCTCTATACTTTCCGCCAACCAGCTTAAAACTATGACCCCTCATGTTAGTCATTTCTGCCCTGGGAAATAGCCTCTGGCTATCGACTCTATCTATGCCCCTCATTATCTTGTATACCTCAATTAGGACCCCTCTCCTCCTCCTTTTCTCCAATGAAAAAAGTCCGAGCTCAGTCAACCTCTCTCATAAGAAAAGCCCTCCAGTCCAGGCAGCAACCTGGTAAACCTCCTCTGAACCCTTTCCTATAATAGGGCGACCAGAACTGGATGCAGTATTCCAAGTGTGGTCTAACCAAAGTTTTATAGAGCTGCATTAAGATCTCATGACTCTTAAACTCAATCCCCCTGTTAATGAAAGCCAAAACACCATATGCTTTCTTAACAACTCTGTCCACTTGAGTGGCCATTTTAAGGGATCTTTGTACCTGCACACCAAGATCCCTCTGTTCCTCCCCACTGCCAACAATCCTGTCCTTAATCCTGTACTCAGCTTTCAAATTCAACCTTCCAAAATGCATCACCTCGCATTTATCCAGATTGAACTCCATCTGCCACCTCTCAGCCCATCTCTGCATCCCGTCCATGTCCCACTGCAGCTTACAACAGCCCTCTATACTGTCAACTACACCTCCAACCTTTGTGTCATCTGAAAACTTGCTGACCCGTCCTTCAATCCCCTCATCCAAGTCATTAATAAAAATTACAAACAATAGAGGCCCAAGGACAGAGCCCCTTGGAACACCACTCACCACAGACTTCTAGGCAGAATATTTTCCTTCTACTACCTCTCGCTGTCTTCTGTTGGCCAGCCAATTCTGTATCCAGACAGCTAGGTTCCCCTGAATCCCATTCCTCCTAACCTTCTGAATGAGCCAAATTAGTGGTGCTGGAAGAGCACAGCAGTTCAGGCAGCATCCGAGGAGCCTGACTGAGTCTTGCAGACTAACACATTCCAAGGACTACAGGCCGAGGGACAGCCGCCGTCAAGGGACCGTGAGGAAAGACCACCGTCTGAGGTCTTCCTGCTGAAGTTAACCGGGGGTCCGTTCAGTCAGTGGACCCTCCTAGTACCTCAATGCATGTAGTCTTGTATGTGTAAGAGATGTCTATGGTTTGTTGAGATAGAATCAAACTCAAATGTTTGTTTGTTTACTTGATGTGGTACTGTACAGAATTGTGACGATGTATATATGCAAGGAGATGCTTTTATGAGTAAAGGATATTTTTAAAATTAAAAAATACATTTATGTCAGTACTCGGTAGCCACATCACAAAACATCCCTGGAAATGAGGCTTTAGTGAAAAAAAGGCATGTTTATTGACATGTCAATGTCTCCCAGCTCAGAAACAAGCATTTAATTGGTTTCGGAAGACAGAAGAAAATAATTTGTGCTATATTACATAGAATCTGCGCAAGAGGGATAGATGTTTGGCTCAACGAGTCTGTAACAACATTTACACACCACTCCAGCCTCCTCCAATCCTCCTGTGTCTACCTGAGTCAGTCTAAACCTCCATTCCCATCTTCCACAGATCCTTCCAAATCAACCTGCTGATGAATCTATTCCAGCTCACCTCAGCCACTCCTGGTGGGAGTGAGTTCCACTTTCTCACCACTCTGGTTAAGGAAGTTTCGATTGGATTTCTTGGTGACTATCTTGCCTTGTTAGTACTGAGTTTTCCCCTTCCCTATTAGCGGTAAGAATAAGAATCTCACTGGGTCTACTCATACTGATGGATTTTCTATCCCCTAAGAATCTGTACCTAGGTACATTTGTGATGGTGCCTTGTAAACTTTTCACTGTACTCATCTGAGTACATGTGACAATAAAGCTAATTTTAATTCCAAATTGATTGAAACTTACAGACTGTAGTGCTGGAAAAGCACAGCAGGTCAGGCAGCATCCGAGGAGCAGGAGAATCCTGATTTCCTGATGAAGGGCTTATGGCCGAAACGTCGATTCTTCTGCTCCTCGGATGCTGCCTGACCTGCTGTGCTTTTCCAGCACCACTCTCTCAACGGGTATCTCATAGAATTCGAACTGGATTAGACAGGCTAGATGCAGGAAGGATGTTCCCAATGTGGGGGAATCCAGAACTAGGGATCATAGTTTAAGGATAAGGAGTAAATCATATAGGACTGAGATGAGAAGAAATTTCTTCACCCACAGAGAGGTGAGTCCGTGGAATTCACTCCCACAGAAAGTGGTTGTGAATGAAAGAGACCAATATAGCTCTTGGGGCTAAAGGGGTCTCAGGATATGGGAGTGGGGGTGCGATTAGGGTATTGAGCTCATTGTTCAGCCACGGGAGACTGCTCTGCTCTTCGTTATGATCATTAGATTCCCTACAGTGTGGAAACAGGCCCTTCAGCCCAACCAGTCCACACTGACCCTCCGAAGAGTAACCCGCCCAGATCCATTTCCCTCTGACTAATGCACCTAACACTACAGGCAATTGAGCATGGCCAATTCACCTGGTCTGCACATCTTTGTGACTGTGGGAGGAAACTGGAAAATGTGCAAACTTCACACAGTCGCCTGATGCTGGAATCAAACCTGGCACCCTGGCGCTGTAAAGCAGCAATGCTAACCACTGAGCCACCGTGCCTTCACCTATGGCATTTGGCCCATATCCTTCCAAACCCTTCCTGTTCATTTCCCCATCCAGATGCCTTTTAAATGCTGTAACTGTACCAGCCTCCACCACTTCCTCTGGCAGCTCATTCCGTATGCACCACCCTCTGTAGGAAAACGTTGCCCCTTAGGTCCCTTTTCTATCTTTCCCCTCTCATCGTAAACTATGCTCTCTGGTTTTGGACTCCCCTACCCTGGGGAAAAGACCTTGTCTATTTACCCTATCCATGCCCCTCATGATTTTATAAACCTCGACAAGGTCACCCCTCAGCCTCCAATACTCCAGGGAAAACAGCCCCAGTCTGTTCATCCTTGAAGTTAGTGGTTACGATCTGGGATGTACTAAGGGAGCGAGTGGTGAAGATAGGGTCAATCAAGGCATTCACGAGGGAGTTGGAATATTATCTGAGGAAAGAGAATGGGTGACAGGAGAGGAGTGACAGCAGGAGAATGACAGTCAGTGAATGGATCATTTGGAGAGCTAGTACAAATCCAATGGGAAGAATGGCCTCCATCTGCAGTTTTGTTTAACAACTCTGTGATCCTGGGAAAAGGATTCCTGAATTGAAAATGCAGTGGAAGAATGATTTACATCATGGGTAATAAATATAGATGCTATGCTTATACAAGACCGCAGGGAGCTGAAATAGCAATTGTCAGTCTGAAAACAGGCTTCTCAGTTTAGTGAAGAATCCCTTGCTAATGAGATGTTCAAGGGCAAAGGACAAAGAGAAATTCAAATCCCCATCTTTTGATATGGAAACAGTTTCTATCTCGCTCACCCAGTGGGCAGCAGGGTCATTGCTGCTCTAAAGCAAATGGCTTCGTCCAACAGCACTCCGAGATATCTGAGCTCCTCCAATCCTAACTTTCCTACATTCCCAATTTTAATTGCTCCATCAATGGTGGGTGGATCTTCAGCCTCCGATCACGCTGAGTTCTGGAATTCACTTTCTAAAGCTCTGCTTTGCTCTGTCCTGTTTAAAACGCTCCTTTGATCAAAGTTAAAAATCACACAACACCAGGTTATAGTCCAACTGGTTTAATTGGAAGCACACTAGCTTTCGGAGCGACGTTCCTTCATCAGGTGATTGTGGAGGGCTCGATCGTAACACAGAATTTATAGCAAAAATTTGCAGTGTGATGTAACTGAAATTATACATTGACAAATTGATTGTCTGTTAAGCCTTTCATCTGTTAGAATACAGTGATAGTTTCAATTCTTTCATGTGTAAATCACAAAACCCTTTTTTATATAAAGGTTGCATTCTCGGGTTAGCTATTAACAATGGTGATAGCTAGACAATATGTTGAAGGTGTTAGCCCCTTGTGTTCTCTGTCTCTGACCTGATTTTTGGATTGATTCTAATCTAAAAAGTGAGATAACAGAGTTTTACATAAATTCATGCAGTTTTTGAGCTCAGAGTTCTACATGAATGTATGCAGTGTTTGAGCAAAGTGCAATGTAACTCTGCGATACAAATTCACCCCACAAAATATATGTGTGCATGTGGGTCTTTGTCTGTGTGTGTCTGTCTGGGGTGGGTGTTTTTTATGTGTGTGTGTGTGTGTGTGTGTGTGTGTGTGTGTGTGTGTGTGTGTGTGTGTGTGTGTGTGTGTGTAGTGAGTGCAGAGTGCCTTAAGTCTGTGAGAGCGTGCATGTGTGAGTGTGGGAGTGTGTGTGTCTATAAGGGTGTGTGCGGGTGTCTGTGTGCGCGTCTGTGTGTACCTGTGTCCGTGTATATGTGAGTGTGTGTGCGTGTAGGAATATCTGTGTGTGTGTGTGTGTAGTGCAATGGTGATCACCTGTAATGTGACATGAACCCAAGGTCCCAGTTGAGGCCCTCCCTATGGGTACCGAACTTAGCTATCGGCCTCTGCTCGGCCACTTTCCTCTGCTGCCTGTCCCGAAGTCCACCTTGGAGGATGGTCACCCGAAGGTCCGAGACTGAATGTTCTGGACTCCTTTGATCAAGCTTTCGATCTCTCGTCCTGTTCAGCTCAATAAAAACTGAAAGAACTGCTGATGCTGTACATCAGAAACAAAAACAGAAGTTGCTGGAAAAGCTCTCTTTTTGTCCCTATTTAGCTCAGTGTCGTTCTTGTGTGAAGCAGTATGGGATATGTAGCAGCATCAAGTACTTGAAATATATACGTACACTCATGTTTTTGCTGTGAATGAGCACTGTTGCTTTGTTGCTTAACTGTCAACACCAAGATGTAGGCAATTTAATTGGGGATTGTGCTTTATCTTTTAGTTTTCAAACTATCGAATTGTGGGAGTTGTTCTTTGCAGGTTCTACATAACACACACAATTGGGGGAATTCTACTTTTTGTTCAGCACACCATTTGTCTGAATTTAACTCCATCCGCCATTTTTCTTGCTCGGACGGGGGGACAATACTCTTGGCTGTAATACCATTTCCAAGATAAAAGAAACTGATTTAATCGGGAGATTGAATTTCAGACTGGACCGATGGGCCGAATGGCCTAATTCTTATGGTCGTATGGATTGGGGAAGACTGTGATAGGTTATTTTTTTTCATGTGTTGCTGGTTAAAGCACAGCAGGTTAGGCAGCATCCAAGGAACAGGAAATTCGACGTTTTGGGCCAGAGCCCTTCATCAGGAATTCCTGATGAAGGGCTCTGGCCCGGAACGTCGAATTTCCTGCTCCTTGGATGCTGCCTAACCTGCTGTGCTTTAACCAGCAACACGTTTTCAGCTCTGATCTCCAGCATCTGCAGACCTCACTTTTTACTATTTTTTTTTCATCCCGTGTGAGGACAGAACGCATCAGACAGACTATGACGTTGCACAATTTGAGAGTGGGGACATAAATGGGGTTGGGGTCAGGGATGCTGTTACAGTTATGAACCAAGCCTGCGTGAATAAAGAAACTGAATTCCTGCCTTAGGAATAGTCAGGCTTTGAGAGACTTTGCAGTCGCCACTCATATTATATTCAGACAATAATCATTGGAATTTAAAATGGGAGGGAGGGGGGAGGTTGTTTTATAGAAACGTATACAATAATGAAGGGAATAGATAAGATAGAAGCAGGGAGGTTGTTTCCACTGGCAGGGGAAACTAGAATGAGGGGGCATAGTGGATAGGATAAATAGACAAAGTCTTTTCCTTGGGGTTGGGGAGTCCAGAACTAGAGGGTTTAGGGTGAGAGGGGAAAGATATAAAAGAGACTTAAGGGGCAACTTTTTCACACAGAGGGTGGTACGTGTATGGAATGAGCTGCCAGAGGAAGTGGTGGAAGCTGGTACAATTGCGACACTTAAGAGGCATTTGGATGGGTATATGAATAGGAAGGGTTTGGAGGGCTATGGGCCGGGTGCTGGCAGGTGGGACTAGATTGGGTTGGGTTATCTGGTCGGCATGGACGGGTTATGACTCTATGACTCTAAAACAAGGTTTAGGACTGAGCTGAGGAGGAACTTCTTCACCCAAAGAGTTGTGAATCTGTGGAATTCCCTGACCAGAGAAGCAGGTGAGTCGACCTCATTGAATGTTTTCAAGGCAAAGATAGATTTTTGAACAGTAAAGGAATGAAGGGTGATGGTGAGAGGGCGGGTAAGTGGAGCTGAGTCCATTAAAAGATTAGCCATGACCTTATTGAGTGGTGGGGCAGGCTTGGTGGGCCAGATGGCCTACTCCTGCTCCTAGTTCTTATGTTGTTGTGTTCTTTTATACAGTGTAGGGAGAGCTGAAGAAATTCATGAGACCTACCTTTGTTCCTTCAGCTACCTCGAGAGTGATCCTGGAGCTAACGTGAAATGCCATTTGCCCATTCACTCGCCTGTCAACCATGTTCATTGTAGTTGCATGGTCACTGTGAAGTTTAAAGAAGACAAACACCTTGTTGATTGGATTTTTCCAGCGCAGTCTGTTTGGAAGTGCAGCTCTTTCTTGCTATTATTCCCCAGACGGATAGCAACAAAATAAATTATAAAAATATCAGACTTTAGTGGCAAAAATCAGCTTTATTAATTGTACTAATGGAGAGGTCGTTTAACGGAGGACACTTGGGCAAATTAATTGGGCCTGATAATAAAGTGACATTAAAAATAAGTTGTCTCACAGAATCCAATCCAACGTCACTACATTGGTAGCAGCATTATATCCCGATTAGTCATTAAGCCCAGAAAGTGATTTCAATGTTCTCACAGAGTGCGGAAGCCTATCTGTCTGGGTTACAGTCTGATCTCAAAGTAAATTGAAATGCTCTGACAAGGAAATGGATCTGGGAGAGCGTGAAGCAATTCCTAATCAATAGTTAACAATCTATAATGGAAGGAAGTTTGCAAAGCCCCTTCACATCCTTTTGAATCGAGTTCACGGGGTCAGTTTGCAAATGCAAGATCTTGTGTACTTGTAGCTTAAGATAGTGGAATGTAAATGGTGCCAGAACAAATGAAGGGAAGCCTCAGTAATAGCCCCTGAATCTACTGGAGTAGAACATCTTGTAATGTTGTCAGATTCCTTTTCTCGTTGTGGTCGCAAATTGCTGGAGGTGTGAGCTGGCGAGGGGCTTTCTCAGAGCATCGTGGGTGATGGGGCCCGAAGACCTGATCTCGCTAATTTGGGCATTGTGGAAGGAACAGGAGAAGAGAGACAAGAAAGCAGGGTAAATCAGACTCAAAGTCAGCGAAGGGAAACAAAAAAATAACCAGAGAGATTACATTGACAGGGAGCGACAAGAGACAGGGAGAAACTGCAAGAAATAAATTGTATTACAAAATTTTAAAAATGACAGCACTGCCTGCAGGAATGAGACTTTGTCGTTTTGATTGTTCCTCTTCTGTTCCAAAGGGATTGAGTGACTTAAAGAGATATACATCTTATCATTGTTGCGCAATTAAGCGCCATCCCTAACTTTCGCTGCTGCTTGTAGATGAGGGTTAATGTACAAGTGCAGCAATTTAAGGCTCTCAAGGTGCAGTGGTAGTGTCCCCATCTTTGACCAAGAGGCATAGGTTCAAGTGCAACCTGCTCCAATAAGTTGACTGACAATATCAAAATACAGCAATCTCCTGAAACTCATGGGGAGCTTGAGAAGTTAAAGGCAGAGTATCTAGCAAGTTGTGGCGAATTCCGGGGTATCTCGTCCTCAGCGCCATCTTCTGCAAGATTTGCACATCAATAAACAGAAAGTAGCAACGGACCAGCTATTATATTGGTGCCCCATTATAATTAACTTCTCAGTTTCTAAAATGAGATGGCTTTAATACTTGAGAAATGGAACCCTTTTCTGATTTAATTTGTGCACCCAATATCAAAGTCATAGAGTCCCAGAGTCACACAGCATGAAAACAGACCCTTCGGTCCATCCAGTCCATGCCGACTGTAATCCCAAACTAAACTAGTCCCACCTGCCTGCTCCTGGCCCATATCCCTCCAATGATTCCATTCCTGATGAAAGCCTGAAACGTCAGCTTTCCTGCTCCTCGGATGCTGCCTGACCTTCTGTGCTTTTCCAGCACCACTCTAATCTTGACCCTGGTTTCCAACATCTGCAGTCTTCACTTCTGCCATGTCCCTCCAAACCTTTACTATTCCTGTCCTTATCCAAATGTCTTTTAGACGCTATAATTGTACCCACTTCCTCGGGAAGTTCATTCCGCATGTGAGCCACTCTCTGTGTAAAAACAATTGCCCCCATGTCTTTTTTTAAATCTCTCCCCTTTCACCTTAAAAGCATGTCCCCTGGTCTTGAAATCCCTCACTCCAGGAAAACGACCCTGACCATTAACCTTATTTATATGCCTTAAGATTTTATAAAGCTCAATAAAGTTGCCTCTTAATCTGCTCCGCTCCAGTGAAAAAAGTCCCAGCCGATCCAGCCTTTCTTCGTAAGATAAACTTTCCAGACTGGCATCATGCTGGTAAGTCACTTCTGAATCCTCTCCAGCTTAGTATCCTTCCTATAACAGGGAGACCAGAACTGTACACAGTGTTCCAGAAGAGGCCTCACCAACATCCTACACAACCTCAACATGATGTCCCAACGCCTGTACTCAAAGGACTATGAAGGCAATTGTGCTAAACGCTTTCTTAACCACTCTGTCTACATATGACACAAACTTCAAAGAATTAAGTACCTAAACCTGAGGCCCCTCTGCTCTACAGCACAACCCAAGGCCCTCCTACTAATTTTATCAAAGTTTACTCCATTTAAAGAAAACACATAAGCTGCACAACCTGACGATGAGGCCATAAAATGGGAGGGGGCAAGGCAGTGTTGGTGGCACCAATCCTTCCTGGTAAACAAAATTTCAATGTTGAGTTTTCTGAGGACAGTGAAAGCCCTCATTTGTTGTAGCTACTTGCTGACTACAGACACAAGCTCCTCATTTTGGCTCTTCCTTGTACCTCGTGGCTTATGAGGGAGACAAAGCAGGAACGTACATCCATTTCAACCACTAGCCTTATCCTGGAACACTTCACCAGAGGCTGGAACTTGAGTTCAAGTTCAACATTAAGTGGGGCTAACCAGAAACCTGTCCCAATGGCCTCGGAGGTATTGGAAAGATCGACAAGTGGATACTGAACTCGTTTGAGTACATGATGAAAGATTCTTCTGCAGTCATGAAGTCTTAGAGGGTAATTTAAACCCATAGATTTAGATGAGCAGAGAGGGGATGGTCAGTGTACCTGGCGTGGGCATGGTCAATGTACCCGCAGTGGGGATGGTCAGTGTACCCGGAGTGGGGATGGTCAGTGTACCCGCAGTGGGGATGGTCAGTGAGTCCGGAATGGGGAATGGTCAGTGTGTCTGGTGTGGGGTTGGTGAGTGAGTCCGGAGTGGGGATGGTCAGCATACCCAGAGTGGGGATGGTCAGTGTACCCAGAGTGGGGATGGTCAGTGTGTCCGGAGCAGGAATGGCCAGTGTGCCTGGAGTGGGAATGGTCAGTGTACCCAGAGCGGGGATGGTCAGTGTGTCCGGAGCAGGAATGGCCAGTGTGCCTGGAGTGGGAATGGTCAGCGTACCCAGAGTGGAGATGGTCAGTGTACCCAGAGTGGGGATGGTCAGTGAGTCCGGAGTGGGGATGGTCAATGTGCCCGGAGTGGAGATGGTCAGTTTATTCAGAGCGGGGATGGTCAGTGTGTCCAGAGCAGGAATGGCCAGTGTGCCTGGAATGGGGATGGTCAGTGTGTCCGGAGTGGGGATGGTCAGTGTGTCTGGAGTGGGGATGGTCAGTGTGTCCGGAGTGGGGACAGTCAGTGGATCTGGAGTGGGGATGGTCAATGTACCAGGAGTGGGGATGGTCAGTGTGCCCGGAATGGGGATGATCAGTGTACCTGAAGTGGAGATGGTCAGTGTGTCCGGAGTGGGGATGGTCAGTGTTTCCGGAATGGGGAATGGTCTGTGTGTCCGGAGTGGGATTGGTCAGTATACCCGGAGTGAGGATGGTCAGTGTACCTGGAGCGGGGATGGTCAGTGTGTCCTGTGCAGGGATGGCCAGTGTTCCCGGAATGGGGATGGTCAGTGTGTCCGGAGTGGGGATGGTCAGTGTGTCTGGAGTGGGGATGGTCAGTGTGTGCATAGAGGGGATGGTCAGTGTATCTGGAGTGGGGATGGTCAGTGTGTCCGGAGGGGGGACGGTCAATGTACCCGGAGTGGGGATGGTCAGTGTACCCGGAGTGGGGATGGTCAGTGTGTCTGGAGTGGGGATGGTCAGTGTGTGCATAGAGGGGATGGTCAGTGTACCCGGAGGGGGGACAGTCAGTGTGTCCGGAGGGGGGACGGTCAGTGTGTCTGTAGAGGGGACGGTCCGTGTGCCCGGAGTGGGGATGGTCAGTGTGTCTGGAGTGGGGATGGTCAGTGTGTCCAGAGGGGGGACGGTCAGTGTGTCTGGAGAGGGGATGGTCAGTGTGTCTAGAGTGGGGATGGTCAGTGTGTCCGGAGGGGGGACGGTCAGTGTGTCTGGAGAGGGGATGGTCAGTGTGTCTGGAGTGGGGATGGTCAGTGTGTCCAGAGGGGGGATGGTCAGTGTGTGCAGTGCGGGGATGGTCATTGTCACTGGAGTGGGGATGGTTAGTGTGTCCGGAGTGGGGACGGTCAGTGTACCAAGTGTTGGGTTGGTCAGTGTGTCCGGAGTGGGGATGGTCAGTGTACCTGGAGTTCGGATGGTCAGTGTTTCCAGAGTAGGAATGGTCAGTGTACCCGGAGTGGGAATATTCAGTGTTTTCGGAGTGGGGATGGTCAGTCTACCCGGAGTTGGGATGGTCAGTTTGTCCTAAGTGGGGATGGTCAGTGTGTTCAGAATGGTTTGGGGGTCAGTGTGTGCAGAGTGGGGATGGTCAGTATGCCCAGAATGGGGATGGTCAGTGTGTCTGGTGTGGGAATGGTCAGTGTACCCGGTGTGGGAATGGGCAGTGTAGGCAGAGTGGGGATGGTCAGTGTACCCATAGTGGAATGGTCAATATGCATGGAAAGGGGATGGTCAGTGTGTCTGGAGTGGGGATGGTCAGAGTACCCAGAGTGGGGATGGTCAGTGTACCCAGAGCGGGGATGGTCAGTGTACCCGGAATGGGGAAGGTCAGTGTGTCCGGTGTGGGAATGCTCAGTGTACTCGGTGTGGGGATGGTCAGTGTACCCAGAGTGGGGATGGTCAGTGTACCCAGAGCGGGGATGGTCAGTGTACCCGGAGTGGGGAAGGTCAGTGTCCCTGGAGTGGGGATGGTCAGTGTGTCCAGAGCAGGAATGGTCAGGGTACCGAGAGTGGGAATTGTCAGTGTGCCCGGAGTGGGGATGGTCAGTGTACCCAGAGTGGGGACGGTCAGTGTGTCCAGAGTGGGGACGGTCAGTGTGTCCAGAGTGGGTACAGTCAGTGTGTCCGGAGTGGAGATGGTCAGTGTATCCGGAGTGGGTACAGTCAGTGTGTCCGGAGTGGAGATGGTCAGTGTATCCGGAGTGGGGATGGTCAGTGTGCCCTGGGCAGGGGTGGTCAGTGTACCTGGAGTGGGGATGGTCAGTGTGTCTGGAGTGGGGATGGTCAATGTGTCCAGAGGGGGGATGGTCAGTGTGAACAGTGTAGGGCTGGTCATTATACCTGAAGTGGGGATGGTCAATATGCATGGAATAGGGATGGTCAGTGTGTCTGGAGTGGGAATGGTCAGTGTGTCTGGTGTGGGGGTGGTCAGTGTACCCAGAGTAGGGATGGTCAGTGTACCCAGAGTGGGGATGGTCAGTGTGTCCGGAGTGGGGATGGTCAGTGTGTCTGGAGTGTGACGGTCAGTGTATCTGGAGTTTAGTTGGTCAGTGTGTCCGGAGTGGGGATGGTCAGTGTGTCCGGAATGGGGACGGTCAGTGTACCCGGAGTGGGGATATTCAATGTTTTCAGAGTGGGGATGGTCAGTCTACCCGGAGTTGGGATGGTCAGTGTGTCCTGAGTGTGGATGATCAGTGTACCCGGAGTGGGGACAGTCAGTGTACCCAGAGTGGAAATGGTCGGTGTGTCCGGAATGGGGTTGGTCAGTGTGTGCAGAGTGGGGATGGTCAGTGAGTCCGGAATGGGGATGGTCAGTATGCCCAGAATGGGGATGGTCAGTGTGTCCGGTGTGGGAATGGTCAGTGTACCAGGTGTGGAGATGGTCAGTGTACGCAGAGTGGGGATGGTCAGTGTGCCCGGAGTGGGGATGGTCAGTGTACTCAGAATGGGAATGGTCAGTGTACCCGGAGTGGGATGGTCAGTGTACCTGGAGTGTGGATGGTCAGTGTGTCCGGATGGGGATGGTCAGTGAATCCAGAGTGTCAATGGTCAGTGTACCTGGAGTGGGGATGTTCAATGTGCCCGGAATGGGGATGGTCAGTGTACCTGGAGTAGGGATGGTCAGTGTACCTGGAGTGGGGATGGTCAGTGTCTCCAGAGCGGGAATGGTCAGTGTGCTCGCAATGGGGATGGTCAGTGTACCTGGAGTGGGGATGGTCAATATGCATGGAATAGGGATGGTCAGTGTGCTCAGAATGGAGATGGTCAGTGTACCCCGAGTGGGGAAGGTCAGTGTACCCCGAGTGGGGAAGGTCAGCGTACCTAGAGTGCGGATGGTCTATGTGTCCAGAGTGGGGATGGTCATTGTACCCGGAATGGGGATGGTCAGTGTGTCCAGAGTGGGGACGATCAGTGTACCCGAAGTGGGAATGGTCATTGTATCCAGAGTTGGGAGGGTCAGTGTGTCCGGAATGGGAATGGTCAGTGTACCTGGAGTGGGGATAGTCAGAGTGTCCAGAGTGGGGATGGTCAGTGTACCCAGAGTGGGACTTTCAATGTGCCTGGAATGGGGATGGTCAGTGAACTTGGAGTGAGGATGGTCAGTGTACCTGGTGTGGAGACAGTCAGTGTGTCCAGAATGGGGCATGGTCAGTATGTCCGGAGTGGGGTTGGTCAGTGTACCCAAGTGAGAATGGTCAGTGTGCTTGGAGCAGGGATGGTCAGTGTGTCCAGAGCAGGGATGGTCAGTGTGCCCAGAATGGGGATGGTCAGTGTGTCCGGAGTGGGAATGGTCAGTGTGTGCAGAGCGGGGATGGTCATTGTACCTGCAGTGGGGATGGTCAGTGTGTCCGGAGTGGGGACAGTCAGTGTACCCGGAATGGGGATGGTCAGTGTGTCCGGAGTGGGGATGGTCAGTGCGTGCAGAGAGGGGATGGTCATTGTACTTGGAGTGAGGACAGTCAGTGTGCCCAGAATAGGGATGATCAGTGTGCCCGGAGTGGGGATGGTCAGTGTTCCCAGAATAGGGATGGTCAGTGTGTCTGGAATGGAAATGCTCAGTGTACCCGGAGTTGGGATGGTCGGTGTGTCCAGAGCGGGAATGGTCAGTGTGTCTGGAATGGAGATGGTCAGTATGTCCGGAGCAGGGATGGTCAGAGTGCCCAAAGTGGGGACGGTCAGTGTGTCCAGAGTGAGGATGGTCAATATGTCCAGAGCAGGGATGGTCAGTGTGCCCAGAGCAGGGAAGCTCAGTGTGTCTGTAATGGGGATGGTCAGTGTGCCCGGAGCAGGGATAGTCAATGTGTCTGGATTGGGGAAGCTCAGTGTGTCTGTAACTGGTATGGTCAGTGTGTCTGGAGTGGGGACGGTCAATGTGTCTGGAATGGGAATGGTCAGTGTACCTGGAGTGGGAATGGTCAGTGTATCCAGAGTGGGGACGGTCAGTATGTTCGGAGTGGGAATGGTCAGTGTGTCCAGAGTGGAGATTGTCAGTGTGTCCGTAGCGGGGATAGTCAGTGTGTCTGGAGTGGGAATGGTCAGTGTGTCCGGCACGGAGCAGGGATAGTTGTTGGTCTGGGGTCCGGAACGGGTGGTCAGTGGTTTGTGAGCCTGATCTGACCACATGTGGAAGTCCCTTCATTGATCAAATGTCGGCCCTTTATAGAAAGACCGTAACGTTTATCTTTTTAAGTGTAGTTCTAATTTCTCTGACGTCTATAATGAATAACTATCAGGTATGTCAGGGTTTTTACTTTATTTCTCTATTTTGTATCTAAGATTTGCATCTAGCTTCTTTGTACCTAAGATGATACAGTGATGGGTGACGACATTGTAACCTTTTCCCTGCACCACTTTACTTGAGTACATGTGGCAGCAAAGCTATTTCTAAATCTCTGGAAGCTATGCAGAAACTCCCTATTGCAACCCTAGATTGGCTCGTGCCACATGTTATGATCCTAGGGAATGTTACTGCCAGAGAGGTTAAACCCCAGGATGGATTGTGGCCTAATAGATTTTATTTTTGTCTCTTTTAGTTCATGGGGTATTCACTGACTAAAATATGGTCACATGATACTGCAGAGCTCCTTTGAAAACAACAGAGAAGTTTATTACGCAAAAGTTGGGAACAAGAAAAAGACTATCTGGATGCAAAATATAGTTAGGGAAATTGGGAAACATTGAGTGAAACAGAATTGCAACCAATTTATTAATAGCACTACTTCACAATGACTCCAATACAGAGAAGTTAGACCTCAACATCAAAACTTTAAGTTTGATTTAACTGATCATCCCCAGTTTCAATCCTGTAAAATGTGAAGTCTTCTGAAATGAATACTCATAAAACTGAGAGCTTAGATTTTCTCAGCTTCTAATAACACAAGGATTTTTAATCAAACTCTCCTGGTCTGGAAGTTGCAAAAACTAAACTTTTCGACTGAAGTAACTTACTCCTTTTCATGATTTGGAGATGCCGGTGTTGGACTGGGGTGTACAAAGTTAAAAATCACATAACACCAGGTTATAGTCCAACAGGTTTAATTGGAAGCACACTAGCTTTCGGAGCGACGCTCCTTCATCAGGTGATTGTGGAGCACCTGGTGTTGTGTGATTTTTAACCTTTTTCCTTTTCACTACTCTGAAGCATTGTTTCGAGGGGAGAGTCTGTACTTGCATATTATCCCAGTCAGGTCTCCCCGAACTGCCCTAAACGCTGTCTATCTCTCAGCTTTCTAAACCAAAAATCAATCTTTGAACTATTTTAAATTGAAAATAGGAGTACAATGTCTACTCCACAGGCTGTAAACCACCACAGTATAAAGATTTTGCCATTAACACTTCAGGGACCCCTCCCCTCTGACACGCATTAGATTTGATCACTGTCCTGGAAACACTTTCTGACCTAGAGTTTTCCTAAAAGTAACTACAGATATGTACTTAACAGGCATATTGCACTATTTTGAAGTCAACACTCTTGAAATGATCTTAATATATAAACATAAATCACACACATTTCATCAAACACACTGAGTCCAATTCAATAAATAATGTAGGAAGGAACTGCTCCTGTATTGGGTGATGGAAATATCAGAAAACTACTTGAGAGAAAGGAATGGTTGGCAGCTTCAGTGAACACAACCAGCCCTACTCAGTTTCTCCACATAAGACAATCCCTCCATCCCTGGGATCAGCTGAGTGAACCTTCCCTGGACTACCTCCAACGCCTGCATATCTTTCACTAAATAACAAATTCAAAACTGTTTACTGTATTCTAGCTGTGATTTCTTTTTGGTGGCTACTGGCTCAGTGTTAATGACTGTCTATGAAATCTCCTCATACACAAACGCACACACTATCACTCATACACACACTCTCTTACAGACTCTCTCTCTCTCTCATACACACACTCTTTCACATACACACACTCTCACTCACTCGCACACACTCTCATATACACCCTCTCACACACACACATTCTGTCTCTCACATACACAGACACACTCTATTACATAATCACAAATTCTCTCGCACTCACATACACACTCTCACTCACTCGTGCACAATCTCATACACATTCTCTCTCACACACACATTCTCTCTCTTTCTCATACATACACACTATATTACATAATCTATTGCATATATCACACTATTACATAGTACAACCATCTGAAAGCCAATGTTTCCAAATAAATCTGTTAGATTATAAACTGCTATTGTGTGATTTTGAACTCTATTATATACACACACAGACTCTTTCTCATCCACACTCTCTCACACACACACACTCTCTCTCACACTCATATATATATGCATACTCATACACACGCACTCTGTCTCACACATAAACACACTCTCTCACACACACACACACACACACACACACACACATTCTCTCCCTCTCTCTCCCACACACACAGTCTCACATTCACACACACAGTCTCTCTATATACACACACACATACTCTGACTCACACACACTGTCTCTCTCTCTTCCTCTCTCTCCCTCTCTCTCTTTCTCTCTCCCTCTCTCTCTCTCTCAGACACACACTCTCTCTTCCACACTCTCTCTCTCTATCACATACATACACACATTTTACATGAAGGCCTGCATATCTTCCCATTGTATCAGTTCGAGGGTTGGATGGTAGCCCAGTCAGATCCCATTGTGTTCATCTCTGGGCATTGCTGAAGCACAGATTCATTAAGCTGACACCAGGCTTAAACAAACACACTAGACAAACTAGGCTTGTACATTCTCGAGTGTAGACGATTAAGAGGTGATTTAACTGACAGGATGGATATAAGTGTGGAGTGGGTGTGGGATGGCTTATCTCAGTCAATCTTTCCTTCCTTAGATAAAGTGCCCAAAACTGCTCATGGTATTTTAGCTGTGGTCTGACTGGTGCTCTGTATAGATTTAGTAAACCCTCACCCCTTTGAACTGAAAGATAACATTGCCTTCCCTTCCCTATTGGCTGCTGAATTAGAATGCTAACTTTTTGTGATTTCTACACCAGGAATCCCAAATCCCTCTGTTCTATAGTTTGCTGCAGTCTTTTGGTTAAGAGTTTACCACATTGCTGTGGGTCTGGAGTCACATGTAGGCCAGACCAGGTCGGGACAGCAGATTTCCTTCCCTGAGGGACATTAATGAATCCGATGGTTTTTTTTAAAACAATCAATAGTAGTGATCAGGGTCACTCTTACTGAGAATAACTTCATATTCCTTTTAAGGTGAAGTTCACCTCTGAGAAACGCACTATGCTGTTCCTCCACTGTCACTGGGTCAAACACCTGGAGCTCCCTCCCGAACAGCACTGTAGAGGTTCCTACATCATATGGACCACAGCCATTCAAGAAGGTGGCTCACCACCCTGTTTCGAGGGCTATTAGGGATGGACAATAAATGCTGGCCCAGCCCGTGATGTCTATGTCCAATTGACCATAAGGTGCAGGAGCTGAATTAGCTGAAAATGTGTTGCTGGTTAAAGCACAGCAGGTTAGGCAGCATCCAAGGAATAGGAAATTCGATGTTTCGGGCATAAGCCCTTCATCAGGATTATGCCCGAAACGTCGAATTTCCTATTCCTTGGATGCTGCCTGACCTGCTGTGCTTTAACCAGCAACACATTTTCAGCTCTGATCTCCAGCATCTGCAGACCTCATTTTTTACAGGAGCTGAATTAGGCCATTTCAGGCTATCAGGTCAGCTCCACCATTCGATCATGGCTGACGTGTTTCTCAGCCCCACTGACCTGTCACTTTGTGAATAAAAGACATACAAAGGTGAAGGTTTGATCCTCTCTCTCCGAAATACTGTTCCAGTGAAAGAGAAATGTTTGGCAAACTGAATTGTCCTTCACACTAATTACAAGAAGGAGTTAGATCCAGTTCTTTGTGCTAAAGGGGTCAAAGGGTATGGTGAGAAAATGGGATGGGTTGGATGATCAGCCGTGATCGCACTGAATGCCAGAGTAGGCTCGATGGGTTGAATGGCCTACTCCTGCTCATATTTTCTAGGTTTCTATGAGATAAATAAGCCCTGGAACTGTGCACCTAAATATCATCCAGTAAGTGAGAAACAGCCACTGTCCTGTCTGTAATTTTATAACTGAGGGTGACCCAAGCATCCATGGAGTGATCAAAGCCCTTAAGCAGCCAATCACTATCCACAGGACCACTTCTTACTCTGTCGCTGCATAGAGTCCAGTATGGAGAGGCCAAGGACAGGGAGGGGTAGGCATGGGGAGGGGAATGGGGATGGGGACGGGAAGGGAAACACAATATGGGGAGGGAGAGAAGAACAGGCAGGAGATAGGGATAGGGAGGAGGACAGGGGAGGGGTGGGGAAGGTGGAGGGGAGGGGAAGGAACCGGATGAGGAGGGAGGAAGCTGGGGGACGTGGGACAAAGAAGGGACAGGGACGAGGATGGGAAAGGGGAGGGGGAAGGGAGGGGAACAAGGGAGGGGAGGAGGAGGGACTTGGGAGGGTGAGTGGGATGGAGAGGAAGGGAGATAAAGTTGGGGAAGGGGGGGAAAGGAGGGGAAAGGACGGGGAGGAATACTGGAAAAGGCAAGATGAGGAGGAGGGAGGGGGTAGACAAGGGACGGGGTACGAGGGAGGAGAGGGAGAGGAGTTTGGGAAAGGGCAGGGGAGAGGGGATGGAGGGGGGGTGGGGGAATGGGTGGGGAGGAAGGAGGATAGGACAGCCAGATGAGCTTACTGGGGTGTTAGCCAGGGTGGGAGCTGGGCTGCTATCTCTCACCAGACTTTCTCAATCAGGCCTTCATCCCAACGCAATCCCTCCGTTCCTCCATCCACCCCCTCTGCATTTCCTCCTACCCTGGCCTTTCCAATATGTCACCCCCTCAACTGCCCCCGCCCCCACCTCCCCACATCCACCTCCGTGAGAATACCTTCGGGTGTGGTTCTGGCCTTTAGAAACTGGCATCTACCTGCAGTTCCAGCACAGGCCACCACTTCCAATAGCACTGTTGGTCAATCAGATAGGGTGAGTAAGGGACACTAGTCATGTCTCAAGCCAGTTAATGCTCCATCTCTTTGATAGTGGTTAAGAAGCTGAGTCAACATAAAAATCCTGCCTTTGGTCACCATCGCAAAGACTTGACCCTTCACCCTGGTTACCAACTTCAAGGGTTTACCAACAGGCATGTGAACAATGCCAACAGTGTTCAGAAATGAGTGCTGGAACCGATCCTAACACAATCTAGAGACAGTCCACCACCATTAAACAACTGCATACATACATTCCCGAATATTACTGAAAAGAGTGACATTTTGCCAAAGTACTCATCAGGGCAAATGCAAGAATGCAATATTTCAAATAATAACAACTTATACTGAAGGGGAAAGGGGTGTTGGTTGGTTGGGAGATCAATTCTGATTGGCTGGAATGTCGCCTTGGGAAAACGACATGTTTCAGCTGAAACTACTAGTTAATTCAGGAAAGGCACAGGGCTGGACATATTCCTTTTGCTTGCAGAGTGCAGGTCCCTGTGAATGAAGCTAGTGTGCTGCAGACGGCAAAACAAAAACTGCTAATAAACTCAATTATTTTGCCTTAATGTGGTCGTTAACAAAGCTGGTAGTACATTTGGGATTGTTCAACAAGTGCTGTCCAATGTTCTATCCAACCTAGCAGAAGACATCTTATTTTGGCTTTTCCAAGTGTGGCTGGTTAAGCCAGTTATTTGACATTGTTACTAAGCAATGGCTACATGAACGGGTATTTTTCATGAACGGGATGTTACCCCAAGTCCAAAAGACTTTTAAAAAACAAACAATAGGGAACTCATTGTGTTGGGAGTGTGGTAGCTAGTTTCTTGCAAAGTAAATATTTTCAACATGTAATAGCTGGTCAAGCATCCTTATTGCCCAAATAAAATGGTTAATTTGAAAAAGGCACCCTTTAGACACAGGCACAAATAGTGATCAGAGAGTAATGTAGTATAGAAACAGGCCTTTCGGCCCTCCATGTCTATGCTCCATTCAACTGCATTCATCCCATTTACCTGCACTTGGTCCATAGTCTACAGTGTTTGGGCATTTTAGAATCCCTACAGTGGAGATTAGGATCTCCTCAGTTGAGGACTGACATCGAGCTGGCTGGCCACAGATGAACCACAGATAAATCACCAAATGAAGGTGGCTCTGAAAGCTAGTGTTTCCAAATAAATCTGTTGGACTATAATCTGGTGTTGTGTGATTTTTAAACTAGTGACTAAGGGTGACAGGACGAGAAGCCTCTGTGCAGTTATTTCACAAGGTTGTAGTCATACGGGATTTCAATTTCGCTGACATTAGCTGTGGTCCCATTACTGTGAAAGAGTGCAATTTTTAAAAGTATATCCAGGACAGCTTGTCACATCAGTACATAGATAGTCTGACTGGAGAATGGGGCAGTGCTAGAACTAAATCCAGGGAATGGAACTGGTCAAGTGATTCCATGTCAAATGGGTGAGCATTTCTGGGGGATGGTGGTCACAACTCTTAAGTTTCACCTGATGAAGGAGCGTCGCTCCGAAAGCTAGTGTGCTTCCAATTAAACCTGTCGGACTATAACCTGGTGTTGTGTGATTTTCAACTTAAGTTTCAAAGTCATGATGGAAAGCGATAAGGATAGTGCAGAAGTTCAGTGTCTAAACTGGGGGAAGGCTGATTTCAATGTCATCAGATAAGACAGAGAGAAAAAAAACCAACAGTGTTGAAGCAGGCCATTCAGCCCATTGAGTCCATACTGACCCTCTGTTCTCCTATCACCTTGCATTTCCCATGGCCAGTTCACTCAGCTTGCGCATTCCTGGACACTGTGGGCAAATGTTAGAATCTCATCCAGATGCTCACCCAGTATGATCAGTGGGAAAGATGTCTTTCTGAAGGGGAGTTTGCCAGTTCCGTGGTGGGGAGATAAATTTGGCCAAAATGTTATTTTATCGCAGGCTCTCATGGTGCAGTGACAGAGCTGAAAATGTGTTGCTGGAAAAGCGCAGCAGGTCAGGCAGCATCCAAGGAGCAGGAGAGTCGACGTTTCGGGCATAAGCCCTTCATCAGGAATGAGGAGAGTGTGCCAAGCAGGCTAAGATAAAAGGTAGGGAGGAGGGACTTGGGGGAGGGGCGTTGGAAATGCGATAGGTGGAAGGAGGTCAAGGTGAGGGTGATAGGCCGGAGTGGGGTGGGGGCGGAGAGGTCAGGAAGAAGATTGCAGGTTAGGAAGGCGTTGCTGAGTTCGAGGGATTTGACTGAGACAAGGTGGGGGGAGGGGAAATGAGGAAACTGGAGAAATCTGAGTTCATCCCTTGTGGTTGGAGGGTTCCCAGGCGGAAGATGAAGCGCTCTTCCTCTGGCCGTCATGTTGTTATGGTCTGGCGATGGAGGAGTCCAAGGACCTGCATGTCCTTGGTGGAGTGGGAGGGGGAGTTGAAGTGTTGAGCCACGGGGTGGTTGGGTTCGTTGGTCTGGGTGTCCCAGAGGTGACAGTGCCCCTATCTCAGAGGCAGGAGTCGTCGCTTCAAGTCCCACCTGCTCCAGAGGTGTGTCATACCACCTCTGAACAGGTTGGTTACAGAAACATGTACAAAGCCATGGGAAGGGAGGGGGTAACTGACATCTGCAATTCAGCGTTTCTTTGGCAGTAGCGACTCCAGAAGGCGGACATTCTGACGAGAACATCATCCAGTTAGTCAACTTCATATGTTTTCTTTGTTTCTTTTTAAAATGGTTTTGTTTTCAGCTCTCCCAGGGCAAACCAACGCAAAGGGGCAGCACAGTGGCTCAGTGGTTAGCACTGCTGCCTCACAGCGCCAGGGATCCGGGTTCGATTCCAGCCTTGGGTGACTGTGTGGAGTTTGTATGTTGTCTGTGTGGGATTCCCCCCCACAATCCAAAGATGTGTGGGTTAGGTGAATTGGCCGTGCTAAATTGTCCACAGTGATAGATGCATGAGTCGGTGGGTGGGTTACTCTTCAGAGGGTGGGTGTGGACTTGTTGGGCTGAAGAGCCTGTTCCTGCACTGTAGGGAATCTTCCCTGAAGAAGGGCTCATGCCTGAAACGTCGATTCTCCTGCTCCTTGGATGCTGCCTGACCTGCTGCGCTTTTCCAGCAACACATTTTCAGCTGGAGGGAATCTAATCTGAAAAAAAAAGCAAAGAGAGAGGGAGAGGCACAGGCTGCAGAAAGTGCTGCATTGCTGAAGGATACAGTCTGTCTGTTTTTATTGTTGTAATTCCCCGTGCAGGTTTGAATGGCTGGGTTCAGTTCACCTGGACTGCAGTGAGCAATGTTCTGGAGGGGGATTAGGGGGCCAATGTGGAGGATTGTGCAGACTGTACACACAATAGATGAAGGCAGCATGTTCCCTTTACAAAAAGCAAGTTCCTGTCTTAAAAGCACAGCTGGGAGTTCTCTCTCCCTCTGTCTCTCTCTCTCTCCACCCTTTTCCTGTATGGTTCTTGACACTGCTCTCCCCCACCTCCCGCCACCCTCACTCTCACACAGTACAGACACTGGCTGCCCACTGAAATCCCTCTTCTTCTTTCCTGCATGTGTTTTTTTTAGTTTGTTTTTGGAGGGTGGGAAGGCGAGGAAGAGACAACAAGACTTCCCCCCACCCCCTCCCCAATAAACCGAGTCGACACCGGAACAGGTCAGTAATACCCTCTTTGAGTGGAGTGGGGGTGCTGAGTGAGACTGGGGCTATGTGTCTGTGTCTGTGTCCTGGAGGGAGGGAGGCGGTTGCAGCATTTACAGACAATGCCTGGGGCAGGGGTCGGTGTGGAATGGGGTCCTCCAGCAATCAGCCCGTATTGTGTTTTTGTCTGAAGCCGTTCCTTTGTTTTTGAGGGTGTAAGATGCAGAGAAAGTTTTGTTAAGAGGTGCTGCTGCTGGAGGAGAGAGGGTGGGGGTGCTGCTGTGTTTGCTCTCAGTTCGGTTTTTTAAGCTCATTTTTAGGGATAATAAAGTTTCATGTTGCTTCATTTCCCTTCCTTGTCTTGTCCCGAACTGGTATTATTTTATGTGTGTGTTGGGGAGGGGGGAGAGGAGGGAGAGCACAGCTCTGCACTCTCACTGTTTTTCCCACCCTGTGGTGGGGAGTGTATGGTACTGGCTGCGAACAGACTCCATCCTCTCTCTCTCTCTTTCAGGGCAGCTGTTGGGAGGCACAGGAAAAGAGCATTTAGCACAGGCTGTAGGAACACAATAGGAACTTGTTTCGACACAATCCCCCCCACCCAATCAGAGGGGAGTTGGGGATCAGAGAGTGATGAAAAGTTGGTTAGACTGGGGAGGGGGAAAGTTAGGTCTTATTGAAGTTTTATTCTCCCTCCCTCCCCCCTCCAGTTTACAGTGATCTGAGAAATTGCATCTGAATCTAATTTTATGTTTCCTGCTTGAGAGAAAAAACATTGTTTGAGGCCACTGTTATGTTGCAACCAACTATGTTAAAAAGATATTCTGGATTAGTGGTGCTGGAAGAGCACAGCAGTTCAGGCAGCATCCAAAGTGCAGCGAAATCGACATTTCGGGCAAAAGCCCTTCATCTATGTTAAAAGGTATTGCATGATGTGTTTTGCTGTAAAGAGGGAGGTGTTCCCTGAAGGTTATTGTTGTACGTTATTGTAGAACGCCAGGTTTCACTGTCGACAGCATGGAAAAAGGCCCTTCAGCCCATCAAATCTGTGCCAGTCAAAAGCAACCACCTAACTATTCTAGTCCTGTTTTCCAGAACTTTGCCCTTAGCCTTGTTGCCATGGCATTGCTAGTGCACATGTACAGCATGGAAACAGACCCTTCGGTCCAACTCATCCATGCTGACCAGATATCCTATCTAGTCCCATTTGCCTGCATTTCTAAACCCTTCCTATTCATGTACCCATTCAGATTCTTTTAAATGCTGCAAGGTACCAGCCTCCACCACTTCCTCTAATAGGGTAAAAAATGAGGTCTGCAGATGCTGGCGATCAGAGCTGAAAATGTGTTGCTGGTTAAAGCACAGCAGGTTAGGCAGCATCCAAGGAATAGGAAATTCGACATTTCGGGCATAAGCCCTTCATCCTCCTCACTCTCCTCATTCCTGATGAAGGGCTTATGCCCGAAACGTCGAATTTCCTATTCCTTGGATGCTGCCTGACCTGCTGTGCTTTAACCAGCAACACATTTTCAGCTCCACCACTTCCTCTGGCAGCTCATTCCATACATGCAGCACCATCTGCTTGAAAATGTTGTCCCTTAGGTCCCTTATAAATCTTTCCCCTCTCACCCGAAACCTTTGCCCTCTAGTTTAGGACTTGCCCACTCCAGGGAAGTGACTTCTTAAATGAGGGTTCCTGCCTCTGCTACCTTTACAGTTGAATGATGACAGTAATTGGGAAAACGGTGCTGATTGTTTGGCATGTCTGTGAGTTTGATTTAACGTGGACTCATTAACATGGGGGTTTTCTAACACTCCTGATCGATCTGTGGTTGTAAACCTGCACTTGTGATAGGAACTCTTTGCTCATTGAGTAACAGTGAGCTTCAATGATGGATCTCCATTCCTGCATAAAGTTAATTGAAACAAAATTTTCACAGATGCTGGAAATCTGAAACAAACACAGAGAATGCTGGAGAAACTCAGCAGGTCTGGCAGCATCTATGGAGAGAGAAAACGAGTTAATGCTCCATGGTCAGTATGACTTCTTCAGAATGTTTAAACAGTTCCGAAGGAGTATTATACTGGGCTCAAAGCTTTAACTCTGCTTCTCTCTCCACTGATTTTTAAAAATACTCTTTTGTGGGATGTGGGGTGTCGCTGGCTGGGCTGGTATGTATTCCCCATCCCTTGAGAAGGTGGGGGTGAGCTGCCTTCTTGAACCGCTGCAGTCCATGTGCTGTGGGTTGACCCACAATGCCCTTAGGGAGGGAATTCCAGGATTTTGACCCAGCGACAGTGAAGGAACGGCGATTTGTTTCCAAGTCAGGATGGTGACTGACTCGGAAGGGTATTTGCAGGGGGTGGTATTCCAATGTATCTGCTGCCCTCGTCCTTCTGGATGGAAGTGGTTGTAGGTTTGGAGGTTTCAGTTTGAAGTTAGACTTGATAACCACTATGCTTGGAGAAAGTGAGGACACCTCTGGGACACCCGGACCAACCACCCCGTGGCTCAACACTTCAACTCCCCCTCCCACTCCACCAAGGACATGCAGGTCCTTGGACTCCTCCATCACCAGACCATAACAACACGATGGCTGGAGGAAGAGCGCCTCATCTTCCGCCTGGGAACCCTCCAACCACAAGGGATGAACTCAGATTTCTCCAGTTTCCTCATTTCCCCTCCCCCCATCTTGTCTCAATCCCAACCCTTGAATTCAGCACCACCTTCCTAACCTGCAGTTTTCTTCCTGACCTCTCCGCCCCCACCCCACTCCGGCCTATCACCCTCACCTTGACCTCCTTCCACCTATCACATCTCCATCGCCCCTCTCCAAGTCCCTCCTCCCTACCTTTTATCTTAGCCTGCTGGACACACTTTCCTCATTCCTGAAGAAGGACTCATGCCCGAAGCGTTGATTCTCTTGCTCGTTGGATGCTGCCTGACCTGCTGCGCTTTTCCAGCAACACATTTTCAGCTCTAACCACTATGCTTGCAAACAAAACAATAGTTTATTAACGCCACAGGTTAAGGGAAATGGATATGCTTGTAAAAAAAACCTGTGTTTGTGCTTATCAGAGATAGAGATAAAAGCAAAATACTGCAGATGGTGGCTATCTGAAATGAAAACATTAAATGCTGGAGTAACTCAATTGATCTGACAGCACCTGTACAGAGTTAATAGTTCAAGTCCAATCAGACTTTTCAAAGACCTGCTGAGTTTCTCCACTATTTTGTTTTTATTTCAGAGGTAAGTATTAATTAGTTAATGACAGTAGTAGGGTCAACTAAGAGACAAAAGCAGGGGAAACACCCCAAGGAGTGCGGTGGTTCAGGAAGGTGGTTCACTACTGCCTTCTACTGGGCAGCTAGGGATGGAGCAGCAGAAGCTGAGCTTATCAATGCATTCCAAAATTAACATGAACTGGATGTAGGGATGAGATCCGACATCTGCAGCATGAGTACAGCTTTGGTCTCCTTACTCAGGGAGGGAGGTTGGAGGCAGTTCACTTATGCTGAGGGGTAGGATCAGAGGGATTGCCTCCCCAGAAGCCGTGGGGAGGTTGAACCTACACGCATCTGGGTTTGAATTGATGAGAGTGATCCTATCAAAAGCTGAGATCCTGAGGCAGGTATTGATTATTTTAACTGACTTTAGGGACTTACCTCCAGGACAGGTGGGACTTGAACCCAGGCCTCCACACCTAGAGGTAGGAACACTGCCGCTGCACCACAAGTGCCGTTTTGATATGGTTTGTGTTGAGAGGATGTCTCTTTTATGGAGGAATTTTGGATTAGGGACCTAAGGATGATAAGGATCAATGTCTTTTCTCAGAGGGTCATTTCACACTGGCTGTGCCATGGAAAGTGCCCCACTCACATGGACAATGCCAACCTGGAGTATGCCCAGGGCACAGGGGAAAGTATGGTTTCCAACTTCACCTCAGACCAGGACCCAGCTCCAGAGCCGAGATCTGGCTCTCACCTTGGAACATTAACCTTTATCAATTCAAATGTTAAACATCAATCTTCCTTCCTCCTCTCGGATCCTGCACAACCTGTTTAGCATTTTTGAAGTTTATTTTGGGCATTCATTATTATTTTTGTCTCTGCCAGATGTCTCACAATTTGAACTATGTGGTTGGTGGCAATACCGAGAGAAATGAAGAGGTTATTAACTGGTTGTAACAACTCGAGTGCTTTTCAAGATTTGGAACTGTAGCAGGGACACTCTTATGCAAGCAATGTTCATCTCTACTTTAACACAACGTCCATGTATGACTTTTGTTTTACTAGTTCAGGGGTATGGGCGCATCTCGCCAACATTTATTGCCCATTCCAATTGCCCTTGAGAAGGTGGTGATGAGTTGTCTTCTTCCACCTCTGCAGTCCCTGTGTGTTCAGGACTTTGACCCAGTGACACTGAAGGAATGGCGATATGTTTCCAAATCGGTGTGTGCCTGGGTGGAGAGCTGGTGGTGTTGCCATGTATCAATAGTAGATGTTGTGGCTTTGGAAGGTGCTGTCGAAGGAGCCTGGGTGAGTTGCTGCAGTGTGTCTTGTGGATGGTTCACACAGCTGCTACTGAGCATTGTTGGTGGAGAGAGTGAAAGTTGATGGTTGAGGTATTAATCAAGGGGCTTCTGCTTTGTCCTGGAGGGTGTCGAGCTTCTTGAGTGATGTTGGAGCTGCACCCATCCAGGCAAGTGAGGAGTATTCCATCACACTCCTGACTTATACCTTGTATCTGGACAGACTTGGGCATGAGTTACATAGGGTGGCACTCCCAGCCTCTGACTTAACAATTGTAGATAGAACATCTCTCTTTTCCCTGGGGTGGGAGAGTCCAAAACTAGGGGGCGTAGGTTTAGGGTGAGAAGGAAAAAAATTTAAGAGACCTAAGGACAACTTTTCACGCAGAGGGTGGTATGTGTGTGGAATGAGCTGCCAGAGGAAGTGGTGGAGGCTGGTACAACTGCATCATTTAAAAGGCATCTGGATGGGTATATGAATAGGAAGGGTTTAAAGGGATATGGGCAACATGCTGGCAAATGGGACAAGATTAATTCAGGATATCTGGTCAGCATGAACGAATTGGTTGGAAGGGTCTATTTACGTGCTGTGCATCTCTATGGCTATGGCTGCATTTATGTAGCTGTCCACTTAGTTTCTGGTCAATGTTAACTCTCAAGATATTGAGGTTGGGGGAATTCAGTGGTGACAATGGCATTGAACATGAAGGGGGGATGTTTCGATGATCTCTTATTGGAGGTGTCATTGCTTGGCAGTGGTGTACTATGAGTATAACTGGATCTCGTACAGTCTGGCTTCCAATGAATAGAAAGACCTGTTTAGTGATTGTGTAAGATGACAGGCAGGGGTCATGCTGCTTAAAAAAAGCAAATGAGAGCCATTGCTTTATAAACACAAATCTTCTATATCCATGCCACGGAGGGCTGTGAGAACTTGTGTATATTTAAGTCTGAGATGTACAGATTTGTGATCAATAGGAGGGAATCAAGGGTCACGGAAAAGGGCAGGAAAGTGGACATGAGGAGTGTTGGATCCCCCAGGATCCTATTGAATGGTACAACAGGTTTGATGGGCCGAATGGCCTACTCCTGTTCCTGGTTATTATGGTCTCATGCTCTTAGATGAGTGTCTTGTGAGTTGCCTGCTCACTCTTTGAAGAAAGGGGCACTGTTCCTCTGACCATCAGGCGCTTCACAGGACACCTGTGGACCTTCTGCTCGACTGACGACCCCAGGATGTGACATCTCAAACATCTAGGACTATCTTCCAATTAGAGGTTGGCAACCCCAGCACTTGGCTGTGGCTCTTTCTGGTATGACAGTGTCCAAGGAGTGACCCAAGGACAAAGGAATGGCATTGGAGTCAGTTCAAAAGAGATTCACTAGGCCGATGTTCAGGGACTTAGTGAGAATGGCTAAACAATTAGGTCTGGTTTCCTTAGTCATGGAGTCATACAGCAAGGAAACAGACCCTTCAGTCCAACTAATCCATGCTGATCATAAAGCCAAACTAAACTAGTCCCACCTGCCTGCTCCCGGCCCATATCCCTCCAAACTTTTCCTATTTATGTCATTATCTAAGTAGGTAAAAATAAGGACTGCAGATGCTGGAAACCAGAGTGTAGATTAGAGTGGTGCTGGAAAAGCACAGCAGGTCAGGCAGCATCCGAGGAGCAGGAAAATCGATGTTTTGGGCAAAAGCCCTTCATCAGGATTTTCCTGCTCCTCGGATGCTGTCTGACCTGCTGTGCTTTTCCAGCACCGCTCTAATCTAGTCCTTATCTAAGTGTCTGTTGAACATTGTAAATGTACCCACATCCACCAATTTCCTGCCTTTCCTCCAATACACTTTACACCCTTTCCATCCAATAACCATCCAATGGCCCTCTGGAATGCCTCAGTTCAACCAGCCTCCACACATTTCCAGGCCGGGTTTTCCACACCCTAACCCCTCGCTGGGTGAAAATGTTTTTTTCTCTCTCATTACACTTGCTTCTTTTGCGCATCACTTTAACCCTATGCCCCTCTCATTCTCGTTCCTATTCTGAACAGGAATTGCCTCCCCCCTCCCCTCAGTACAGCTTGCCTTTGATTTTGAAAACCTCTATCAAACCCCTTCTCCATGGAGAACAGTACCACTCTCTTCCATTGGTCTTGGGTACTGAAGTTTCTCATTCCTGGAACCATTCTCGTTAATCGTTTGCGTATTCTCCGTTGCATTCCCAGTTTTCCTACAACGTGACACCCACAGCTGTTTGATCTGATTTTATTATTGTCACGTGTACCCCAGGTACGGTGAAAAGTTTTGTTTTGATGCAGTGCAGGCAAATCATTACCTGACAAAATGCCTTGGGGCAATAGAACAAAATACAGGTGCACAGAGGGCAAGATTTGAATTGAAGTTTGAGAAATCCAGTCAGAATAACAGTGGGGAAGATTCCATGTTTTTGAATCTACTGGTACGTGTGTTTAAGCTTTTCTATCTTCTGCCCAATGGAAGAGGTCGGAAGAGATTATAACCGAGGTCTTTGATGGTGACTGCTTTCCTGAGGTAGTGTAGATGGAATCAGTAGATGGGAGGTTGGTTTGTGTGACGGACTGGGCTGTGTTCCCTACTGTCTGTAGTTTCTAATGGTCCTGGGCAGAGCAGTTGCCGCTGTACGCAGTACTGCAGCTGAGATCACCAGTTGCAGTGGGATGCGCAAGGCGATACCTAAATGAAGTGTGCTCCAGGGGAAATGATACCATGACAAGGAAACTAGCTCGGTTTCGCTCCTTGCTGAATGGTTGGGTTTTACCAAGAAATCCCAACCACTTCATGCAGCATAAACCGAGAGGGAGAACAAACAAACAACAAAAAAGAAAACCACACACCACAACCTCAAAAGAGAAGATTGGTCACAAAGTCCTGGCCGGTCCTGGTTTCCCTGAGCAGCTCTAGATCAGAGTGGTGCTGGAAAAGCACAGCAGCTCAGGCAGCATCCGAGGAGCAGGAAAATCTGCCTCTATTCCTGATGAAGGGCTTTGGCCCGAAACGTCGATTTTCCTGCTCCTCGGATGCTGCCTGACCTGCTGTGCTTTTCCAGCAGCACTCTAATGTAGAATCTGGTTTCCAGCATCTGCAGCCCTTGTTTTTAACCTAGTTTTTTTCCCTCAGCAGCTACAAATACTTTATGTTGTGAATGTAAACTGAAGGGCAAGGTCTTCTGATTAATTCATAATGCGCCATTTAACAAATATAATTATCAGCGGACTCCAAAGCTGGGAAAGTGCGTTTATCGGATGTTTCAACCAAGTTACAGGGCCCCTTTAAGGTGTGTTTTCCTGTTTTTTTTGGGACTTCCTGTTTTCAGTTCCAGTGCAAGTAAGTCTCACATAATAATCCCACCGGGACATGAAGGATCAACTGGCAAACACAGTTTTCATCCTGGGATCAGTGCAACCATTTTATCATCAGACGCTGGGAGGGCGACTTTGTTTACAACTCCGAGATTTTACTTTAAATGCAGGCTCAAGTTAGAGAATTGTTACAGGGCTGGAGAGAAATTATATCGCTGCAGGGGTTGGTATGGTGGCTTAGTGGTTAGCACTGCTGCCTCCCAGCGCTAGGGACCAAGTTCGATTCCAGCCTTGGGCAACTGTCTGTGTGGAGTTTGCACATTCTCCCTGTGTCTGCGTAGGTTTCCTCCGGCTGCTCCGGTTTCCTCCCACAGTCACAAAGATGTGCAGGTCAGGTGCATGGATTGGCCAGGCTAAATTGTCCAGGGATGTGCAGGCTAGGTGGATTAGCCATGGGAGATGTAGGATTACAGGCATAGGGTAGGGAAGATGGGGCTGGGTGGGATACTCTGCGGAGGGTTGTTGTGGTCTCAATGGGCCAAATGGCCTGCGCCCACAGTGATGGGATTCTATGATTCGGGGCATTGGGATCTGTACAGGGTGCAACACAGGTGGAGGGATAGGAGCTGTGAGAAGGTGTAATGGGCTGGCCTTGGATTGTCTCTGAAGTGGGAGATGGCACGGGGCAGGCTGACCCAAGTGCATGGAAACACAAGATGGCCGCTGAACCATCAGTCGGCCACTTGACACAAGATGGCTGCCAGACCACAATATGGAGAGAGACAGCAGAGCAAACACAGACACTGCCTGGGGCCACCAGGATGCCAGCACAATGCACTCACAACTGAGTTGATTAGTTTAAGGTGAGTGGGGGAGAGAATACACATGAGTCGCGTATACTGCCCACCAAAGCCAACACCTTTGATAGAAATGCTAACAGTCTGATACGGACTCAATATAAAGTGCTAATAACCAGGGCTGCAGTAATAGTCCTTCTCAGGAAGAGCGATTAGCGCCCATTGCTACAGCAATGGAAATTCCGCACAGGCGCTGAAACTGACAATGACCGTGCTGAAATTAACAAAAGCTGCGCTGGAACTAACAATGACTGCACCGAAATTGTCAACGGTTCTGCAATATTTACAATAAACAAACCATGTTACAGAGACAATACCCTCAGCACTGACCTATTATACAAAATGTATAAAAGTATCTTGACCTGTGCTCCGGGCTGAGAGAAGACTCACAGCTGCCCACTGTGCTGTTAGTGTCTTCCTCTCCTCAGAGCTCCGGTATTTCCTTGTACAATAAACTCTGCCATTGAAACCCCGACTCTGACTCCGAGGCTGGTGATTTTCCCCACAACATCTCAAACTGACCTTTGTCTGAACATTGAGTCATGTTTCCCACCAGCATTGGGAAATGGGATGAGAGTGGTCAGGTGCTTGTCTCTGACTGGGACAGCCTCGATGGGCCGAACTGCCTTTATCTGAGTTCCAGACCTCTATAACGCTATTGCCACCATGAGAAATCTGATTGGAAACTTTTCTGATTGTCTGGCGTTCTCTTAAAAATGGCAGGTGAGAGAGAAACCCGTGTTACTTCAGCCTTGATGGATGCCTCTGTGAGGGACGCTATCAGAATCTGACAACAACAACTGGGCATTTGAGAATTTAGAATTGTGCAGTACAGAAGAGGCCCTTCGGCCTATCTAGTTTGTACCGACAGGAGGTACGAGCTGATTAGAGAGTCAAAAAGTTGAGTGTGCATTGGGGTTTAACTGCCCTGGTTTACTTTGTTTTGAGCAAATGCCCGAATAAATCAAAAGAGAGTGTCTAAGAATCACAGAATTGTTTTGGTGCAGCAGGAGGCTATTCGGCCCATCTACCTACACCGGTGTTATTATCCAGTTTGGTTCCATGACCTAGTGCCAATCTCCTGCCTTATTCCCATAATCCTGTGCACTGTTACTATCCAAATAACCATCCAATAGCACGTTCGACTGATCCTGCCTCAACCACATTTCCCGGGAATGTGTTCCCTACCCAAAACACTCAATGTATGAAGAAGATTTTTCTCGCATCAACCTTGCTTCTTTTGACCATCACTTTAAGCCCATGTCCCGAAATTCTTGTTTCCTTTACAAAGGGGAACGCCTTCTCCCTATCAACTTGACTGAATCACGACCCGTCCTCATGTAACAAGATCTGGACAATATCCAGGCTTGCGCTGACAAACAGCGAGTAACATTCATGCCACAAAAATGATAGGCAATGACCTTCACCAGTAAGAGACAACCTAATCACTGCCCGTTGACATTAAATGGTGATACCATCACTGAATGACCCGCTATCAACATTCTGCGGTTTCCAATTTCCAGAAATTCAACCCATAAACATAGTGACGACAAGAGCAGGTCAGAGATGAGGAATACTGCAGCAAGTAACTCCCCTCCTGACTCTCCAAAGCCTGCCCCACCATCTGCAAGGCACAAGTGACTTGTATGGCCTTTATAGGTCAGAGTACTGAGTACAGGGGTTGGGAGGTCATGTTATGGCTGCCCAAGGTATTGGTTAGGCCGGTTTTGGAATACTGCGTGCAATTCTGGTCTCCCCGCTATCGGAAGGATGGTGTTAAAAGGGTTCAGGAAAGATTTGCGTGAATGTTGCCAGGGTTGGAGGGTTTGAGCTATAGGGAGAGGCTGAATAGACAGGGGCTGTTTTCCCTGGAGTGTCGGAGGCTGAGGGGTGATCTTATAGAGGTTTATAAAATCATGATGAGCATGGATAGGATAAATAGACAAAGTCTCTTCCCTGGGGTGGGAGAGTCCAGAACTAGAGGGCATAGGTTTAGGGTGAGAGGGGAAAGATATAAAAGAGACCTAAGGGGCAACTTTTTTACTCAGAAGGTGGAATGAGCTGCCAGAGGAAGTGATGGAGGCTGGTACAATTACAGCATTTAAAAGGTATCGATGGGTATATGAATAGGAAGGGATGAGAGGGATATTGGCTCAGTGCTGGCAAATGGATCTAGATTGGGTTGGGATATCTGGGCAGCATTGGACTGAAGGGTCTGTTTCCATGCTGTCCATCTCAATGATTCTGTGAGTGGTGCAAATGGAATATAAAGGTTGATGTAAACTCCTACGCTGAGCTGTAGATATTACTCGGAATGCTCAAAGGTGATCCATGTGGGTTATCTGACTGAGTTACTGTCTCATTCTGTTTTAGTGGCTATCCCGGACTCTCCCCAATGAGTGCATTGATGTCAAAGATGAGAGTGTAATGTTTTTTGCCCTTCCTTTCACATTCTGTGCCTGTTCCTCATTGAAGGAGTTGACAATGACATGATGGCAACATCACCGGGCTAATACTGCAAGGGAGCTGGGTTCAAATCTCACCTTTACAGCTGCTGTATATTTATTATCATTCAGAATCATTAATAAACCCGGGATTACACCCTCAGTGATAACGAGCATGAAAGTATCATTGTTGTAAAATTCCCACCTGGTTCACCAATGCCTGGCAGGATAGGGAATCCGCGATGCATACCCGGCCTGGCTTGGACATGATTCCGAACCCACGGCAATAGGATTAACATTGAAGTGCCCAAGATTTGTAGCTCAGGCTGAGGTTCAGGTTGTAAGATTGCTCACTGAGCTGGAAGGTTTGTTCTCAGACGTTTTGTCACCACGCCAGGTGACATCATCAGTGAGCCTCTGGTGAAGCGCTGGGGTTCTGTCCCACTTGTTATGTATGTGTTTTGGTCTGTTGTGTTTTGGTCCCATTGTTCTACCTACTGGATGCTGAGTCTACTTTTGAAACAGTTGATCTTATTCATGTGCAAAGTCTGTGACAGTGGGTAATGATGTCATGTTATGGTTGCAGAATGGCTTTGTGGTGAGCTGTAATGTCTGCCTGATGGTACTGACCTCCCCCCGTCCACATGTTGAGGGAGGGGAGAGATGTGCAGACAAACCTGTCTCATTCTTCGGTGCTTTTTGGAATATCCAATCATCAAGCTCATTGATTGATCAATTATAAAGGGGAACAGTTGGGACCTGACCTGATGCGTGGAAAGAGCTGGGAGACTGAGTCTTTAATAAACTCTGTTTGCAAAGAATGGTGGCTTGCTTTCTATCTCACTGGTCTGGACCTGAGCTGATTTCTATTGAAGATGCAACAGGACTCACAGCTTACAAACTATTTGCAGAGGGGTGTGTCAAGTCATCCATTCACTGGAGCATACAAGGTGATCGTTCAGCCCTTTGAGTCTAGGCTGGTTATTTGTGAACAAAACTCGAGAGTGAATCTGTAGCCTCATCTTCCAATGAGGTTTGGCTGATTTCTCCAGCAAATGCAGAGTAATCCAGGTTGGTCACCCGTAGGGTGCGTTTTGTCAGCGTGAATTGGCTATAACGTGATTGACAAAGTGTGGACATTGTTTGGATAATGTGGACTTTCTGTTGAACAGATGTAGCGATTTTCTATGAGCGATAATCTACAGCATGATTTTCCACAGTGGTTTTCCATAGCGTGATTTTCTATAGCGTGGGGTTACAGAAGAACACAACTGTCACAGTGGAACAGATTGCCCTATAATGTAAAAGTCCTGGGAATGAGATCAATCTATATTGGCTTACATCAGCATAGTTCCTTGGTCTGACTGGCAGGGGGAAATACCCACACATCTCTAGAAATTGTGGAGTTTCTCTGTGCAACACTGAGCAATGTCATGTTGTCGGTCGTTGACTGAGAGGAAGGTCAGAGTTTAGGCCTGTACACTCTGGAATTTGGGAGAACGAGAGGAGATCTAACTGAGGTCCATTAGGAGCCAAAGGGGATTGACAAAGTGGATGTAGAAAGAATGTTTCCTCATGTGGAGAAGTCTAAAATGAGAGGTCATAGTTTCAGGGTAAGGGGCAGCAGATTTCAAATAGAGTCATAGAGGTATACAGCATGGAAACAGACCCTTCGGTCCAACTCGTCCATGCCAACCAGGTATCCCAGCCCAATCTAGTCCCACCTGCCAGCACCCGGCCCATATCCCTCCAAACCCTTCCTATTCATATACCCATCCAAATGTCTCTTAAATGTTGCAATTGTACCAGCCTCCACCATATCCTCTGGCAGCTCATTCCATGCACATACCACCCTCTGCATGAAAAAGTTGCCCCTTGGATCTCTTTCATATCTTTCCCATCTCACCCTAAACCTATGCCCTCTAGTTCTGGACTCCCCAACCCTAGGGAAAAGACTTTGTCTATTTATCCAGCCCATTGGCCCATCGGGTCAAGATCCTGTTGTAATCTGAGGTAACCTTCTTTGCTGTCCACTACACCTCCAATTTTGGTGTCATCTGCAAACTTACTAACTGTACCCCTTATGCTCGCATCCAAATCATTTATATAAATGATGAAAAGTAGTGGACCCAGCACCGATCCTTGTGGCACTCCACTGGTCACAGGCCTCCAGTCTGAAAAACAACCCTCCACCACCACCCTCTGTCTTCTACCTTTGACCCAGTTCTGTATCCAAATGGCCAGTTCTCCCTCTATTCCGTGAGGTCTAACCTTGCTAATCAGTCTCCCATGAGGAACCTTGTCGAACGCCTTACTGAAGTCCATGTAGATCACATCTACCGCTCTGCCCTCATCAATCTTCTTTGTTACTTCTTCAAAAAATTCAATCAAGTTTGTGAGACATGATTTTCCACGCACAAAGCCATGTTGACTATCCTGAATCAGTCCTTGCCTTTCCAAATACATGTACATCTTGTCCCTCAGGATTCCCTCCAACAACTTGCCTACCACCGAGGTCAGGCTCACCCGTCTATAGATTCCTGGCTTTACCGCCCTTCTTAAACAGCGGCACCACGTTAGCCAACCTCCAGTCTAATGGCAACTCACCTGTGGCTATCAATGATACAAATATCTCAGCAAGAGGCCCAGCAATCACTTCTCTAGCTTCCCACAGAGTTCTCAGGTACACCTGATCAGGTCCTAGGGATTTATCCATCTTTATGCGTTTCAAGACATCCAGCACTTCCTCCTCTGTAATCTCGACATTTTGCAAGGTGTCACCATCTATTTCCCTACAGTCGAAATCTTCCATATCCTTTTCCACAGTAAATATTGATGCAAAATACTCATTTAATATCTCCCCCATTTGTCCCCGTTTTGCCCTCCTGATTTCCCTCTTAAATATGCTCCTACTTCCTTTATACTCTTCTAAGGATTCACTTGATCTATCCTGTCTATACGTGACATATGCTTCCTTCTTTTTCTTAACCAAACTCTCAATTTCTTTAGTCATCCAGCATTCCCTATACCTACCAACCTTCCCTTTCACCCTGACAGGAATATACTTTCTCTGGATTCTCGTTATCTCATTTCTGAAGGCTTTCCATTTTCCAGCCGTCCCTTTACCTGCGAACATCTGCCCCCAATCAGCTTTTGAAAGCTCTTGCCCAATATCATCAAAATTGGCCTTCCTCCAATTCAGAACTTCAACTTTTAGTTCTGGTCTATCCTTTCCCATCACTACTTGAGAATTATGGTCGCTGGCCCCAAAGTGCTCCCCCACTGACACCTCAGTTACCTGCCCTGCCTTATTTCCCAAGAGTAGGTCAAGTTTTGCACCTTCTGTAATAGGTACAGAGATAAGGAGTAATTACTTCTCTCAAAGGCTATTGAATCTGTGGAATTTACTCCCCCAGAGTGCGGTGGATGCAGGGGCTTAGAGTAAGGAGGAGGTGGATTTTTAATTAGTAAAGGGTTTTGGAGAGTGGGCAGAAAAGTGGATTTGAGGCCAAGATGATCGTATTAAGTGGCGGAGCAGGCTAAAATGGGCTGAATGGCCTACGCCTGCTCCTGGCCCTAATGTAAATCTGGCTTTTGTGCGGGAGCAATGTTTTTTTGGCGTCTGTGGAATACCTGTGAAAGTGTGGAGAGGCAGTTTGACGTTACCGAGGACTGTGTTCCGGTTCACCATGGGACTAAAGCTTATGCTGATTTTTTAAAAAACAACCCAGTCCACTTGCTGTGATGTGACAGCCTTACACTTCCAGGAAATGGTTTTTTGTTTCAGGCTTCCTCCAACCCGGTGGGGTAACAGATGGCTCAGGCCAAAGTGCCACAACACAAACGTGTCCTGTTGAGTTTGTGCATGTCAAATTCATGAGTACATCTGGGCCCTTCACACTCGGGGGAGGGACCTACACATCAGCCTCTTGGGGACATTCCAGTCAAATCCATTAACGGAAAATACGAGCACCGTGAGCGAGACAACATTTGGGTTCAGTTCATGAGCTGCTGCGTTACAAACTAACAGGCTCAGGCTCATGATCTTATCAATGTAACCCCAACGATTCAGTTGCAGTTGTTAGTTGAGGGAAAAGCTGATTTACCCAAAAACATTTGTAGATCATTTACTGATTTGGGATCAGGAGAACCTGTACTTAGAATCCCTACAGTGTGGAATTCAGCCCTTGGCCCAACAAGTCCACACTGACCCTCTGAAGTGCACCCCAAAACGTCGAATTTCCTATTCCTTGGATGCTGCCTAACCTGCTGTGCTTTAACCAGCAACACATTTTCACCTCTTAAGTGCAATCCACCGAGAACCATTCCCCTACCCTATTACTCTATGTTTACCCCTGACTAATGCACCTAACCTACATATCCCTGAACACTATGGTCAATTGAGCATGGCTGATTCACCCTAACCTGCGCATCTTTGGATTGTGGAAGGAAACCCACGCAGACACGGGGACAATGTGTAAACCCCACACAGATCATCGCCTGAGGCTGGAATCGAACCCGGGTCCCTGTCACTGTGAGGCAGTAGTGCTAAGCACTGAGCCACCACGCTACTCCTGGGGCCCTGACATTACTAAAAAAGAAGGATAGAATAAGTCCCAAGTAGCAAACAGATTCCTTGGAAGTTTTACTCTCATTATGGAGGTTAGACCGTACAGCTTGCAGGCATTTTATAACTGGGAGAAAGTGAGGACTGCAGATGCTGGAGATCAGAACTTAAAAATGTGTTGCTGGAAAAGAGCAGCAGGTCAGGCAGCATCCAAGGAGCAGGAGAATCGACGTTTCGGGCATATACCTAAAGAAGGACTTATGCCCGAAACGTCGATTCTCCTGCTCGTTGGATGCTGCCTGGCCTGCTGCTCTTTTCCAGCAACACATTTTTTGGCATTTTATAACTGTATGGTCCCTCTGGTCATATTCCTGAACCATCGCCCCATGGATCAATATTTCATCCACGTGGCCGATGACACAGAATCATCGACCTGAACAGCACTGAAACAGACCCTTCGGTCCAACCCGTCCATGCTGACCAGATACCCTAACCCAATCTAGTCCCATTTGTCAGCACTTGGCCCATATCCCTCTAACCCCTTCCTATTCATATACCCATCCAAATGCCTTTTAAATGCTGTAATTGTATAACCCTCCTTCATTTCCTCTGGCAGCTCATTCCATACACACAACACCCTCTGTGTGAAAAAGTTGCCCCTTAGGTCCCTTCTGTATCTTTTCCCTAGCACCCTAAACCTATGCCCTTTACTTCTGGACTCCCCCCCACTCTAGGGAAAAGACTTTTGTCTATTTACCCTAAACATGACCTTCATGATTTTATAAATCTCTACAAGGTCACCTCTCAGCCTCTGACAGTCTAGGGAAAACAGCTCCAGCCTGTTCAGCCTCTCCTTATAGCTCAAACCATCCAACCCTGGCAACATAGTCATGATCTGGTGGCTCAGTGGTTGGCACTGTTGCCTCATAGCACCAGGGACCCGGGTTCAATTCCTGCCTCGGGTGACTGTCTGTGTGGAGTTTGCGCATTGTCTGCGTGGGTTTCCCCCCACAATCCAAAGATGTGCAGGTTAGGGTGATTTGGCCATGCCAAATTGCCCATAATGTTCAGGGATGTGTAGGTTAGGAGCATTAGTCAGGGGTACATGTCGAGTAATAGGGTTGGGTAATGGGTCTGGGTGGGATTATTTTCAGAGGGTTGGAATGGACCTGTTGGGCCAAATGGCCTGTTTCCACACTGTAGGGATTCTTAAAAAACAAAATCATTTTTGAACCCTTTCAAGTTTCACTATGTCCTTCCTATAGCAGGGAGACCAGAATTGCACACAGTATCTCCACATAGCTCAAACCCACAACAACCAAACACCTTCTTCACTATCCTATCTACCTGTGACTCCACTTTCAAGAAACCGTGAACCTGTACTCCAAAGTATCCTTGTTTGGCAACACTGACGTCTTATTACTCTTGTAAAATATTGGATGTAGCCTGTTAAAAAGTCACTGGAGTTGAGGTGACTCTGATGAAGTCACATCTCCCACATGGAGAAAGAACAATGAAGTAAACAATCTTCAATGCTCACCCAGAGAAACTTGCCAGAACTCACTCACTGTTTGGTTAATTTAGGATTTCTCAATGATTCTTCATGCAATCTGAATAGGTGTGTCAAAAGCAAAATCTTCTTTGTACCTTGATAAATCTGACAAAGGCTCATCAGTAATTCCAATAATATTTTTGTTGCTTATGAATTCTGACTTTGTAGTCACAGTTTTCCACAAATCTGTACAGATCATTATCAGCTAATCGATGGATATCACTGGATGTTGTTGAATCTTGCTCTTTCAAGAATTATATTTGTCCTCAAGTTAAAAGAATTGGCAAAAACTTATAAAATTTCATTACAACATCTGTGCCACTTTCTAGGCCTTGTCAAACTATAACAGCATCAACTGTTGGGGCTATTGAACATAATAGCTTATTTATTTATTCACCTTCTGATATATTGTGTAGCTTGAAAGTTATTCTGTATCTTAAGAACAGTTTTCTTCAAGATGTCCAATATTTGACACTTCCCTGTTATTAAGTCTGCCAGGCATTATTGTTTTTCCTGCTTTTTCTGCTTGATGTTTTTTTTTCTTCTAACTTTAAAGTTCTTTTAAAATTTCTACAGTATTTTATTTTAGTCCCTTTATCATGTAGATTCGTACTTTTTTAAAAAATTCATTCATGGTGTGTGGCTACCAATGGCTGGGCCAGCATTTATTGCCTATCTGTGGTTACAGAAGGTGGGGGTGAGCTGACTTATTGACTCGCTGCAGTCCATGTGCTGTAGGTAGAGCCACAATGACATTAGAGAAGAAGTTCTAGCGTTTTGACCCACTGACACTGTGTTCCGACATCAGGATGGGGAGTGTCTTGCAGGGAAACTTGTTGATGGTAGTGTTACCATGCTGCTCACCCTCTGAGATGGAGCAGATTGCAGGTTTGGAAGGTGTTGTTGAAGGAACCTTGATGAATTTCAGCAGTGCATCTTGTAGTGATGCACACTGCAAATGCATGTTGGTGATGGAGGGAGTGAAGGTATGTGGTTGCATCGCCAATCAAGCGAGGTGCTTTTTCCTGGATGGTAGGTGTAAGTGAAGACTGGAGATGCTGGAGAATAGAGTCAAGATTAGAGTGCACTCATATCCTAGAGGGTGTCAGGCTTCTTGAGTGTTGTTTGAGCTGCACCCATCCAGGCAAATGGGAAGTAGTCTGTCACATTCTTTGATCTGTGCCTTGCAAGATCATAATGCCATAAGATATAGGAGCAGAAGTGGTCATTCAGCCCATCAAGCCTGTCCTGACACTCACTGAATCCATGGCTGTTTTGATAATCTTTAGCTCAAATTTCTTGTTTGATTTAATTGATTGACTGTCACGTGTACCAAAGTACAGTGAAAAGCTTTGTTTACAAGCAGTACAGGCAGATCATAGTAAGTAAGGATGTCTAGATCCAAAAGACTTAGACAGAAGTATACAGGTTACATTGCACAGGGCGTGCACTAGGGGAGATCACCGTTGGCAAGATCAGCATTATTTGAGGCTAAAGAGTCCATTCATTGGTCTAGAAATGGCAGGGAAGAAGCTGTTTCTGGACCTGTTGGTGTGTGTGTGTGTGTGTGTGTGTGTGTGTGTGTGTGTGTGTGTGTGTTCAGGCTTTTGTATCTTCTGCCTGATGGAAGAGGTTGTAGGAGAGCATGACTGGGGTGTGATGGGTCTTTGATATTGGCAGCTTTTCCATGGCAGCGGGCTATGTAAATGGAGTCTATGGATGGGAGGTTGGCTCCTGTGACGGTCTGGACTGTGCACACCACCCTCTGTAGTTTCTTATGGTCCTGAGTAGAACAGTTATGATACCAGGCCATAATGCGCCCAGACTGTATGACCATAAGAATATAAGAAACAGGAGCAGAAATTAGGCTGTTCAGCCCATCGAGTCTGCTCTGTCATTCAGTCATGGCTGATAAGTTTCTCAACCCCATTCTCCCACTTTCTCCCCATAGCCCTTGATCGCCTTGATGCTCAAGAACCTATTTATCTCTGTCTTAAACATGCTCAATGACCTGGCCTCCACAGCCTTCTGTGGCAGTGAGTTCCATACATTCCCCACTCTCTGGCTGAAGAAGTTTCTCCTTATCTCCAGTCTAAAAGGTCTTCCCTTTACTCTAAGGCTGTGCCTTCGGGTCCTAGTCTCTCCTACCAATGGAATCATCTTTCCAACATCCACACTGTCCATGTTTTTCCCTCAAACCCTTGATTCCCCTACTGATTAAAAATCTGTCTATTATGACCTTGAATATATTTAACTTGTTGACCTGCTGTTATAGCCACTATATTTATTTGGCTCCACCCAGTGATGGGCGACTCGGTGTGAAATGTCTCAGACCCAATCACGGAAGAGGCTTTCACCCTCGAGACTTCACCAACCCTCAAGTTATCACGTGTCACCAGGGAGAGAGGTAGTGGGCACACCATCAGCAGTATCAATCTCACCTTCCATCATAACCCAGGCCATACTGTCTTGCTCAGATTGGGCCCTTTTTAAAATTCTTTCACGGGACAGGGGTGTTGCTGCCAATGTCAACTTTTACTGACCATCCCTTTAACAGCCTTTAAGAGTCAGCCACGTTGCCATGGACATGTAGGCCAGACCTGGTAAGGAGGGCTATTTCCTTCATGAGTGAAGCCATTGAGGTTTTTAGTAATCAGTAATTGCCATGGTTACCCGCACTGTGGTCACCATTACTAGTGGCTACCTTTAATTACAGGTTTTGTTTTGGATTAATTAATTGACTTTACTACAGAGGAACCTCAACTTTCCAGCATTCGATTCACCGAATTTCGGATAATCCGGAGAAGATCGCAAGGTCCCGATGCTTGGCTAAACTGTGTTATCCGGCATTCGATTATCCGAACAAAACACTCCCCACCGTGTCATTCGGATTATCGAGGTTCCTCTGTAATGGGATTCCGATTCCAGCAGTGTTGGGATTTGATATCAGGACTTTTGTCCAAGCTTCAGGCTTTGCCACGCCCAGTGGGCGGCACGGTGGCACAGTGGTTAGCACTGCTGCCTCACAGCGCCAGAGACCCGGGTTCAGTTCCCGACTAGGGCGACTGACTGTGTGGAGTTTGCACGTTCTCCCCGTGTCTGCGTGGGTTTCCTCCGGGTGCTCCGGTTTCCTCCCACAGTCCAAAGATGTGCGGGTCAGGTGAATTGGCCATGCTAAATTGCCCGTAGTGTTAGCTAAGGGGTAAATATAGGGGCATGGGTGGGTTGCACTTCGGCGGGTCGGTTTGGACTTGTTGGGCCGAAGGGCCTGTTTCCACACTGTAAATAATCTAATCTAACCTTCCTGCAGTATCGGTATTGCCCCGGGACTTCAGGAGACAGATTGGATCCACCTCCTGGAGGACTGATTGCAATAGTGAGCTCAGAGTCCCCTCACAGACCCCACACTGGAGTCCCGAGACTCACTAAAGAAACAAACTCTTGTTTCCCTCTTCGCAGGTGTTACCCGACCTACTGAGAATCTCCAGCTTTCTCGGCTCTTTATTTTGTTTTTTTTTGATCGTTTCAATTTCCGGCATTTAGCTGTGGCTTTGAGGCTACTGGCATTTCTACAAGGAGGCCATTCGGCCCGTCGAACCTGTTCTGGCACTCAGGGTGCGATCATGGTGGATTGTGGGCCAGCTCCATTTACCCATCTCCCCCTCGAGCCCAATGTCTACCCTTTACCTGACTGAAACAAAATAGCTACTCGACTATTCTCCCTCAAGTTACAACAAAAAAGAAATAATGGAAATAAGCTATTTTTTTGGGTGCATTGTCTATTTGAAACAAAGCTGTTAAGACGTTTCTTCAACACTGTCAGGTTGTGCAAAGAAAACTTGCCTTTAATTAGACGAAGACTACTTGAAGAGCTGATAGCTCACAGTTAAATGGCTGGCAGCCAATTCCTCTGATTATTTTTCACTCACAGTTGAGTCCAAGTCTTTTCAGCTTGGTTTGTAATAGGATGTTATAAATGGAAATATGAAAAAATAAACCCTGAGCTCCCATGCACCGTGAACTATCTTGGTGCACGGCTCTGCAAAAACTGCCCCAACAACACAGAAATGTGTTGGGTTATAAATATTACATGGCCATCACATGCAACTTCACTAACCTCAAGGGGACTGAGTCCATCTGTGGAAGCTGAAACTACGTGGTGGTACTGACACTGAATAGATGGCATTCTCACCCAGCCCATATGTTGCATCAGGGAGTGAGAAACAGGCCATTCAGCCCAGCTAGACAGTACTGGCACTCATGCTGCACTTGAGTCTCCTCCGATTTCAAAGCAGAAGTAACAATACAACAGGCACCGAAAATCCGAAATAAAAACTGGAACTGCAGCTGGAGAGAGTCATACAGCACGGAAACAGACCCTTCAGCCCAACCAGTCCATGCTGACCATAATCCCAAACTAAGCTAGTGCCACCTGCTGGCTCCCGACCCATATCCCTCCAAACCTTTCCTATCCGTGTTCTTATCCAAATGTCTTTTAAAAGTTGTAATTGAACCCACCACTTCCTCTGGAAGTTCATTCCACACACAAACCACTCTCTGTGTAAAAACGTTGCCCCTGATGTCTTTTTTAAATCTCTCTCATCTCACTTTAAAAATGTGCCCCCTAGTCTTGAAATCCCCCACCCCTAGGGAAAAGGTATCTGCCATTCACCTTATCTAAACCCCTCATGATTTTGTAAACCTCTGTAAGGTCACCCCCGAACCTCCTACTCTCCAGTGAATAAAGGTTCCAACATGAATCTGTAGTTTTAGTTTCCTTATCTCCTTGTCTGACTACAGAGAGTGTGCATCGAAGGTTCCACCAAATTGTTTCCTGGGACAGCAGAGCTGATATATGAGGAGAGATTGAGTTGGTTAGGATTGTATTCGCTGGAGTTTAGAAGATTGAGTGGGATAATTCACCGAAACCCATAAAATGCTGATAGGATTTGGATCACTTTGATTCAGAAAGGACGTTCCCAATGGTGAGGGAGTCCTGAACTAGAGGTCATAGTCTAAGGATAACGGGGTAAACCATTTAGGACTGAGATGGGGAGAAATTTCTTCACTCAGAGAGCGGGGAGTCTGTGGAATTCACTCGGAGAGAGTGAGGACTGCGGATGCTGGAGATCAGAGAGAAAAGAGTGTGGTGCTGGAAAAGCACAGCAGGTCAGGCAGCATCCGAGGAGCAGGAGAATCGATGTTTCGAGCATAAGCCCTTCACCAGGAATTCACTACCAGAGAAAGTGGCTGAGGCCAAAACATTGTGTTTTCAAGAGGGAGGTAGATATAGCTCTTGTGACTACAGGGTTTGCTGGGGGTGGGGGGGAAGCAGTTAAGTTATTGAGCTTGGTACTCAGCCATGATTATACTGAATAGTGGAGCAGGCTGCAGTTGTACTCCTGTTCCTCTATGTTTCAGAACTGAACTGGAAACGCTCAGCTTTTATATTTTGTGTCATGTCTTATTACCATTATCACTCCCTTTGCCTTTTGTTTGGAGGTACATGTGTAACCTTCCTCCCCCTCTAACCTCCCCTTCTGTTGTTCTTGTCTCTCTCACCCTTCTTCATGAAGCCATTACATTTCCATCTCTCTCCATTTGGACTTGAGCCATTCCTCTCTCCCGTGGTGTTGCTGAGATTCTGCAGCAACCTTTGGGTCTACCTCAGCCCTTCACCATTCCCCTCTTCTCTCGCAGACTTGCCTAATTTCCTTCTGAAAGCTTTTAGATTAGATTACTTACAGTGTGGAAACAGGCCCTTCGGCCCAACTAGTCCACACCGACCCGCCGAAGCGCAACCCACCCATACTTCTACATTTACCCCTTACCTAACACTACGGGCAATTTAGCATGGCCAATTCACCTGACCCGCACATCTTTGGACTGTGGGAGGAAACCGGAGCACCCGGAGGAAACCCACGCAGACACGGGAAGAACGTGCAAACTCCACACAGTCAGTCGCCTGAGTCGGGAATTGAACCCGGGTCTCGGGCGCTGTGAGGCAGCGGTGCTAACCACTGTGCCACCGTGCCGCCCACTTGCCACCGTGCCGCCCACTTGACGATACCTCAGTCACTTCCTGTAGTAGCAAGTTCCACATCTAGTGAATGCCGTGTGGAGGAATTTCCCTGACATTTCCAGATTAATTTTCAACAAATGTTTAGCGAGTAAGGTGTTCCTCAAGTGCATCCCCTTTAATTGAAGCAGGTATCAGGAGATGATGGGAAAGCGGACAGAGAATTCATAGAATCTCTACAGTGTGAGAGCAGGCCCTTTGGTCCATCTGACCCTCCCACACTATCCCTATAAAACCCACCTTTCCTGTGGCTGATCCACCAAACTTACTCATCCGTGGACACTGGGGGGGACAGTTTAGCCTGGCCAATCCATCCTCAGCTGCACATCTTTGGAATGTGGGAGGGAACCAGAGCACCCATGGGAAACCCACACTGACCCAAGGTGGAATCGAACCCAGGTCCCTGGCGCTGTGAGGCAGTAGTGCTAACCACTGAGCCACCGTGCTGTCAGCCATTTTCAACGTGATAACACTGAGAAACTGGAGGCCTCCAGGAAGGGAAACCAATGACCCGGCCATGAAATTCAGAGATGTTTCAGTCTTAATTTTAGTGAAGGCTTTGTTTTAGGAAACAATACGGGATAAAGAATGAGAAGCTAACAGATGAGGAACATTTGAGAACTCTGGGTTTACACGCGATGGGGTTTCGAAGGATGACGGGGGGGATCTAATTGAAGCATACAGAATACTGAATGGTGTGGACAGAGTGGATGTTGGGAAGATGTTTCTATTGGTAGGAGAGACTAGTACCTGAGGAAAAAGCCTTAGAATAAAGGGAACACCTTTGAGAACGGAGATAAGGAGAAACGTCTTCAGCCAGAGAGTGGTGAATCTGTGGAATTCACTGCCACAGAAGGCTGTGGAGGCCAGGTCATTGAGTATCTTTAAGACTGAGATAGATAGGTTCTTGAATATCAAGGGAATCAAGGGTTATGGGCAGAAAGTGGGAGAGTGGGGTTGAGAAACGTATCAGCCATAATTGAATAGCAGAGCAGATTTGATGGGCTGAATGGCCTAATTTCAGCTCCTATGTCTTATGGTAATCTTATGCATCTCTATCAGGCTCCTCCCCCTTTGTATTTACCCAATCCATGCCCCTCATGATTTTATAAACCTCTATAAGATCACCCCTCAGCCTCCAACACTTCAGGGAGACCAGTTTATTCAGGCTCTATTGCTCAAACCCTCCAACCCTGGAGAGTAGGTGGTGAAGAGGGCATTGAGTCTGTAGAAGGATATAGTTGGGCCAAATGAATGGGCAAAATTGTGAAACATATAAGGGGACTTGGCAGGGTGAATGCTGAGAGGATGGTTCACCTTGGACTAGTGACTGGAACTAAATGATCCTGTTTCAAACTAAAGGGTCCTCTGTTTAAGATGGAGGGAGGAGGAATTCTGTCACTAGGCTGCATGGGTCTTTGTAACTCTGTCCTTCAGAGAGCAGTGGAGACAGGCAAATTGAATATATTTAATGCTGCGCTGACTAACAAGGGGGTGAAAGGTTATAGGGTGTGAGTGGGAAAAGTTGACTAAACGTTCAACATTCAGGTCAGCCGTGATCTCTACAGAATGGTGGAGCTGACTTGAGGGGCTTAATGGCATCTTCTTGCTTCCAATTCATACCTTCCTGTGTTGGTATGGAACAAATTGGAATCCAAGGGTCCCTCTTGACCCGCCTGCAACCATGCTATTCCGGTTCATGGTCTCAGATGTTTTATTTATTCTTCCATGGGTTGTGTGCCTTGGATGCCTGTCCCAAGCTGCTCTTGAGAAGATGGTAATGAACCACCTTTTTCAGTCATGGCCGTCCATGTTCTGTAGGTACACCCCCATGCTGTCGGAATATCTGCTCAGCGACACTGAAGGCATGGCGAAATATTTCCAAGTCAGGATGCTAAGTAGCTCAGAGGGAAACTTGCAGGGGATGGTGTTCATATGGATCTGTAACTCTTGTCCTTCGAGATGGAAGTGGTCATGAGTTTCGAAGGTGCTGTCTAAGGAGCCTCAGTAAGTTTTTGCAGCATGACACGGTGGCTCAGTGTTAGCACCACTGCCTCACAACGTGAGGGACCGGGATTCAATTCTAACCTTGGGCGACTGTCTGTGTGGAGTTTGCACGTTCTCCCCGTGTCTGGGTGGGGATCCCCTTGATAATTCGGACCTTGTCTATCTTTTTCTTAAATATGCTCAATGACCTGGCCTCCACAGCCTTATGTGGCAATGGATTCCATAGATTCCCCACTCTCTGGCTGAAGACGTTTCTCCTAATCTCAATTCTAAAAGGTCTTCCCTTTACTCTAAGGCTGTGCTCTCAAATCCCAGTCTCTCCTACCAATGGAAACATCTTCCCAACATCCCCTCTGTCCAGGCCATTCAGTATTCTGTAAGCTTCAATTAGGTTCCCCCCCCTCCCCCATTCTCCTGAACCCTTAGATTAGATTAGACTTACAGTGTGGAAACAGGCCCTTCGGCCCAACAAGTCCACACCGACCCGCCGAAGCGCAACCCACCCATACCCCTACATTTACCCCTTACCTAACACTACGGGCAATTTAGCATGGCTAATTCACCTGACCCGCACATCTTTGGACTGTGGGAGGAAACCGGAGCACCCGGAGGAAACCCACGCAGACACGGGGAGATCGTGCAAACTCCACACAGTCAGTCGCCTGAGTCGGGAATTGAACCCGGGTCTACAGGCGCTGTGAGGCAGCAGTGCTAACCACTGTGCCACCGTGCCGCCCACAAACCCTATCAAGTATAAACCCAGAGTCCTCATACATTAAGCTTCTCATTCTTTATCCCATATTATTTTCATAAAACAAAGCCTTCGCTAAAGTTAAGACTGAAACATCTCTGAATTTCATGGCCAGGTCATTGACTTCCCTGACTGGGGTCTCTAGCTTCTCAGTGTTATTCACTTTGAAATGGCTGACAACACAGTGGCTCAGTATTAGCACTGCTGCCTCATGGCGCCAGAGACCTGGGTTAGATTCCACCCTGGGTCTATGTGGCGTTTGTACGTTCTCCCTGTGTCTGAGCCAGTGTGCTCCTGGTGCTCTGGTTTCCTGCCACAGTGCAAAGATGTGCAGTTTCGGTGGATTGTGCTAAGTGGCCCGTAGCATCCAAGGATGTTCAGGCTAGGTGGACCGTGTATGGAAATTACAGGGACAGGGTAGAGGTATGAGCCTGGGAGGGATGTTCTTCGAAGAGTCGGTGTGCACTTGTTGGGCCGAATGACCAGTTTCCACACTGTAAGGGTTCTATCTCGCAGATGGTCCACACAGCTCCTACTAAGCATTGGTGGTGGATGTGGTGCTGATCATGCAGGCTGCTTTGTCCTGGCTGGTGTCAAGCTTCTTGTGTGTTGATTGAGCTGTACTCATCCAGACGAACAGGGAGTATTCCATCAGACTCCTGACCTGTGCCTTGTAGATGGTGGACAGGCTTTGTAGAGACAGGAGATGTTACTCACTGCAGAATCCAGTCTTTGACCTGCCCTTGTAGCTACACTCTGTCTCATTGTTCCAGTTCAGCTTCTGGTCAATTGAAACCTCCAAGATGTTGGTACTAGGGAAGCCAGTGATTGAACATTAAAGGGCAGTGTGTCTCTTATTTGAGATGGTCATTGCCTGATACCTGGGGGTGGGTGTAAATTTGACTTCCCACCGAGCAGCTGAGTCTGACCCATAACCCTTAGCAAATGGCATCATTTCGAAAGGAATCTTGTGTCCAAAAAAAAGACAAATTTTTATCAAGGTGAGATAGATTTTCTCACTGGGGGGGTGAAGAACAACAATGTAATTCTTATCCCGTGATGTTCTAATCCTGAATTTTCCAAATTCCCCAAGACCAGCCTTTCTCCTAATGAAACATCTGGGGCCAGATTTTGTTTTTAATTTCAGGGGCTTGTCAACACCCTTCAGACAGTGCAGCAGATCTCAGGAGAGACTCACACATCAGTGTGACTGAAAATGATGATCTTCCTGCACTTTGAATGTCAGCACCTTATCAGAGAGAGAGAGAGAGAGTGTGTGTAGTGTGTGTGGTGTGGGGGTGTGTGTGTATTGTGTGGTGTGGGGGTGTGTAGTGTGGTGTGTGTGTGTGTGTAGTGTGGTGTGTGTGTGTAGTGTGGTGTGTGTGGTGTGTGTGTAGTGTGGTGTGTGTGTGTGTAGTGTGGTGTGTGTGTGTAGTGTGTGTGTGTGTAGTGTGGTGTGTGTGTGGTAGGTGTGCAGTGTGGTGTGGGTGTGTGTGTGTGTGTCGTGTGGTGTGTGTAGTGTGGTGTGTGTGTGTAGTGTGTGCGCGTGTGTGTGCGCGTGTGTGTGTGTGTGTGTAGTGTGGTGTGTTGTGTGTGTGTGTGTAGTGTGGTGTGTGGTGTGTGTGTAGTGTGGTGTGTGTAGTGTGGTGTGTGTGTGGTAGGTGTGCAGTGTGGTGTGTGTAGTGTGTGTGTGTGTGTGGTGTGTGTGTAGTGTGGTGTGTGTGTGGGGTGTGAGTGTGTGTGTAGTGTGTGAGTGTGTGTAGTGTGTGAGTGTGGTGTGTGTGTGTGTAGTGTGGTGTGTGTGTGTAGTGTGGTGTGTGTGGTGTGTGTGTGTGTAGTGTGGTGTGTGTGTGTGTAGTGTGGTGTGTGTGTGTAGTGTGGCATGTGTGGTGTGTGTGTGTGGTGTGTGTGTGTAGTGTGGTGTGTGTGTAGTGTGGTGTGTGTGTGTGTGTGGTGTGTGTGTGTGTGGTAGGTGTGCAGTGTGGTGTGGGTGTGCAGTGTGGTGTGTGTGTGTGTGTGTAGTGTGGTGTGTGTGTAGTGTGGTGTGTGTGTGTGTGTGTGTGGTAGGTGTGCAGTGTGGTGTGGGTGTGCAGTGTGGTGTGTGTGTGTGTAGTGTGGTGTGTGTGTGTGTGTGTAGTGTGGTGTGTGTGTAGTGTAGTGTGTAGTGTGTGTGTAGTGTGTGTGTGTGTAGTGTGTGTGTGTGTAGTGTGTGTGTGTGTGTGTGTGTGTAGTGTGTGTGTGTGTGTGTGTGTGTGTGTGTGTAGTGTGTGTGTGTGTGTGTGTGTGTGTGTAGTGTGTGTGTGTGTGTAGTGTGTGTGTGTGTGTGTGTAGTGTGTGTGTGTGTGTAGTGTGTGTGTGTGTAGTGTGTGTGTGTGTGTGTGTGCGTGTGTGTGTGTGTGTTTATGGATGTGCCTGTCTGTGTTCTCTCTTTTAGATGACTTCCCAGACTTATTTCTGGAGGAGAAATGGATTGCTGAAATTACCATTGTTCTGTCAGTTTCCACAGGGCGGTAGAGGGTGAGGGGGCTGGCGGGATACCCTCGCACACTCCGGCATTCTCTGACACCGCGGCCTCTGTTCGCTGTGGCACGTTTCCACGTTGTCACAGATTGAGTTGGTCACATTCGAGGTTTGGTAACGGCAGATTGGCACATGGCAGAGAGAGATTCCGAAAGCTGCTCCATCTCGAGCCATGAAGAAAGTTCAAAAGCAACGGTTTTACCAAGAAAAGCTGCCTCCACCGAGGTGCACCAAGTTGTGAGGGGTAGAGGTAGAGTAGGCAGGAGGAACATGTTTCCCTTAGCAGAGAGTTCAAAAGCCAAGGGGGCCTTGGATTCAAACAAAGTAATTGAAGGATTACAGGGGGACGTGAGGGAAAGGATTTTTACACGGAGGATGGTGGGTGTCTGGAATTCACTGCCTGAGTTGATGGTGGGGTCAAACATCCCAAACTGTTTTTAAAAGTACCTGGATCTGCACCTTCAGTGCTGTAAGCTGCAGGGTTTTACGCCGTGTGCAGGAAGATGGGATTAGAAAGGGCATCTAGAAGACTGTGATGTATGAGATGGGCCGAATGGCTCCCTTTGTGCTGTATCGTTTCTATGGTTCTACGATTCCTTCTGAGGCCCAGGGCGGTTAAAGCTGAAAACACTCTTGAGAGAAGGGAAAAACAGAGAGGAAGATAGCTGGGGAATGGGAGAAATGGTATTAAAATGAACGACAAAGGAATTGCATTCATTCAGGTTTTTAAAAATTCATTCATGGGATGAGGGTGAGGCTGGCTATCCCAGCATTTATTGCCTATCCCTAATTGCCCAGAGGGCAGTTAAGTGCCAGCCACATTGCTGTGGGTCTGGAGTCACATGTAGACCAGACCAGGTAAGGATGGCAGATTTAGGGGCGGCACGGTGGTACAGTGGTTAGCACTGCTGCCTCACAGCACCAGGGACCTGGGTTCAATTCCCACCTCAGGCGACTGACTGTGTGGAGTTTGCACGTTCTCCCCGTGTCTGCGTGGGTTTCCTCCGGGTGCTCCGGTTTCCTCCCACAGTCCAAAGATGTGCGGGTCAGGTGAATTGACCATGCTAAATTGCCCGTAGTGTTAGGTAAGGGGTATGGGTGGGTTGTGGGTCGGTGTGGACTTGTTGGGCCGAAGGGCCTGTTTCCACACTGTAAGTAATCTAATCTAATTTCCTTCCCTATAGAACATTAGTGAACCAGATGGGATTTTCCCAACAGTTGACAATGCATTCCTGGTCATTAGTAAACACTTAATTCCAGATTTTTATTGAATTTAAATTCCACCATCTGCCATGACAGGATTGGAACCTGCATTCCCAGAACGTCACCTGGAGTCTCTGGGTTAGGAATCAGCAATAATACCACTAGGCCATTGCTTCTCCCCATGCTATCACCATTGAGGCAAGTAAATGATTACATTTCCTAATTGCTGTCTTGGGAAGTGGGTAATACTGTCTGTGCCATCCCTAATTGCCCCTTGAGAAGGTTGTGGTAAATCTTGAACCATTGTAGTCCATTAGGTTTCGCTAGACCCATCGTGCTGTTAGGGAGGAACGATATGTTTGTTCACTTTAAACAAACATATCTTTAAACAATCTTATTTGCATGCACACAGACAATGATTTCTTTAATGCAAGAGTATTATTGAGATTGAGTGAACTGGAAGGTCAGCACAGAGTAGGGTTCTAGCCTCTGGGGGCTGGTGAGGGGAATAAATTACAGAATGATTCCAGCAAGGGTAGAGGCCTTTCAGCCCGCTGAGCCTGTACTAGCCATCTGTCTGAGCAGGTTAGTTCATCCCACTCTCCTGGCCTTCCTTCCTCCTGGTTGTTTTCTCTACAGGAGTTTATCCAGTTCCCTCTTAAAAGCAAACATTGAATGTTCCTCCAACACACACACTCAGGCAGCACACTCTGAATCCTAAAACCCCTCGCTGTATGAAGCAAGTTGTTACTCTCAGCGTTTTGACTTCCTTTGCCAATCACCTTCAAGTACCTTCTGGTTCTTGATACTCCCACCAATGGTCAAGGTCTCTCCCCCCTTGACTCCGCCCAGACCCCTCCTGGTCTGCGAGACTTCAACCAAATCCCCCCTTCAGCCTTCACAAATGGAACAACTCCTCCCCCCAGATGCTACTGCCTCGCCAGTATTGGTGAAGTCCCTCATCCGTGGATTAATTCTCGAGAACCTTCTGCCATTCTGTATGATTCAACGTTCCCCTCATGTGCAATTTCCTGCCTTTTCCCTGTAATCCTTGATGCCCTGAATGATTAAGAACCTATCTCAGCCTTAAATATATACGAGGACTCTGCCCCCACAGCTCTCTCTGCGGCAAGTTGTTCAAAGACTTACAACCCTCTGAGAGAAGGAGTTCCTCCCGATCTCAGTGTAAAATCAGTGCCCCTTTATTCTGAGGCAATACCCTCTGGTCCCAGACTCTCCCATGAGGGGAAGCATCCTCTCAGTATTGACCTTGTCAAGCTCCTTAAGAATCTGATATGTCTCAATGAGATCACCTCCTATTCTTCCAAACCCTTTGTTCCTAAGACAATCCCTCCAACCCAGGATCATCCTCGTGAACCTTTTCTGAACTGCCTCCAATGACATATAAATTCATCAGGTTCAAGGTATCCACATGGAAAGGGGTCCTTCATTCCAAATTAACCTGAACCTGGAACCCCCCTGTAGCAGAGCTCCCCTACCCTGACTGTTGCAACAGAGGGGACTAGGTGTGTAGTCACAATGGGGAAAAGGACTGGGGAAGTGTTCCTGCACTAGGGTATCAGAAAAGGAGCCTTTACAGTGGCCTTTCCCTCTTTAACATGGCTTGCCTTGCCCAGCTGGGTTCTGGTATTCTTTGGGAGACTATGACTGGCCCTCACACAATAGACACTGAGTCAGTACGCTGCCCTGAAGTGTGGGACACAGCAGAGAAATACTGGTGACTCCAAATGGTACTTTCATCGAACCTCATTAAGTCGGATGATTCATTACTGAACCTTGTGGGTCACTGCCTGTGCAGTTTCTCGTATGACTTGTGAATTTCTGGCCATTAAGAAATTGCAATTAGTCAGAGTGCTGCTGTGAATTCTCACCCTAGCTTCGGACTCCAAAACCTGAGTAAGTATCAGTACGATAACTACTTGGGATTTCTAATTTTCAGTACACTGAAATAAATATTTATAGAAATGTAATAAAGCATTATTAGTGTGAATCAGTATTTATCACAGATATTTGTTGATGGCTTTTATTTGGTGCAGAAATTACAGCATTTGATTTTTGGAATCATAAATGATATGAAAGGGTCTTTGCTTAGTACTTTGAGGCTTTCTGTATTTCCCATGTCATTACGGTGTTGTTACTGGATGGCATCAATTATCCTGGTGCCTCTTTTGTGTCATTAATCCCATTGTCTGTGCCACAGTAACTTTCTGCTTTGCCAGCCTCCTCCAGCCGACAACCAGCTCGCCCACTTCCCTCAGTTGCTCATCGAAAAATTGAAGCTTATTCTCTCTCTTCTGCTGTAGCTGCCCTTTTCATCCTGTTGTCACACAATCGCAGATTGGCGTCGGTGCACAAGGAGACCATTTGGCCCGTCGGAGCTGCGCCAGGTCTCCAAACGAGCAAAGCGCAGAGTGCGAATCGCCCTGCTTCCTCCCATAGCCCTGCTCATCCTTTTCAGATAAAACGCCAGTTCCCTTTTGAAAATCTCAGTGGAACTGGTCTCCGTGATGTTTCCCAGGCAGTGTATTGCAGACCATAATTTGGGAGGCAGAAGTGTCCTGGTATTGTAACTAGTGATCCTGAACCCCAGGGCTAATGTTCTGGGAATGTTGGGGGTTTGAATCCCACCAGAGCCAATGATGAAACCTGAATAGAAATCTGGTTCAATGATGACCGTGGAACCACTGTCAAAGATCCATCAGGTTACCAACATCCTTTAGGGAAGGAAATCTGCCATCTTCAAATGGTCTATCCTACATGTGATTCCAGACCCACAGGAATGTGGTTTGCTCTTAACTGCCCTCTGGGCAGTTAGAGATGGACAATGGGTTAGCCAGCAGTGTTCATGTTCCTGTGAATGAATTTCAAAAGAAAGCATTCACTGAGTAAAAAAAGCTTCCCCTGGTCTCGCTGTCCTTTCTGTTCCCAGTGATGTGATATCTGTGCCCTTTTGTGTCACCCTTTCTGACTGGAAGTAGCAGAATTATTAACAATCGGAAACAGGCTTCGATGCTGCTCCCTGACTCTGTAAAATGGAACAATGCCAGGCACCTTTCAGCTTCTCTCCTTTTCTGACCAAATTGAAACACCTCTTCAAAGGATAGACCACACCTGTCAATTTCAGTGCATCAGTCGATTCCTCTGACTGCGATGTGCTAACTGCAGGAACTATTGGGGGGTAGAACAAATGTGTAAGGGGCACATTCTGCTCCTACACTGATTGCTCTGGTAGGTTACTTCTCTGAGGCAGGAAGGTAATTACAGCAGTTTGCATTGGGCATGGTACAATGTACATTTAAATATCAGTCGCCCTGGTGTTTGCTCTGGCAAGCACAATTCTGATTCAGCAACTAATTGCTTTCAATGTGTTTCGGTTCCTTTTCAGGTCACCTTTTTTGTTTATTTATTCACTCGTGGCATCGCTGGCTAGATTGCATTTCCAGTCCGTCTCTACTTGCCCCTTGCCTGGCACATCGATTATAGTGTGTCACATTGATCCCCTCCGCTGTGTAGAGAATCAACCCCTTTCTGTCTGTGGGTGACTTTGCACACAGAACCCTCTAATAAAAGCCCATCTTCACACTAGAGCTGGGCTGAAGTCCAGACAACAAAACTGCTGAAGCATTTGCATAGTTGGGACAATTGGGGCAGTCAATTAGTGTGGCATTTGAAATCTCCAGAGCTCAGATTCCAAAAGGACTTGACATGTAGAAAGCACAGAAATCCAAATTGTCAGAATTCAGGCCGCGGTCAATAGATAATGAAACTGGATTGTAATAGAGTGTGAAATTTTCTGCTGCGATTGCTTGTTGGTTTTTTTAATAACGCTTGTTAAAGAAAATCTATTCCGAGAGCTTTAATGCTGGAGCCGTGTCCCATTAAAACCAAGCTTTATAGGTTGTGTTTGTGATATTGTAAAGTGCATGGGGCACCCTGTGGGAAGGGAAGCTGAGGATGGTGAGCAGGTGGGCACATCTGTTTCATTCCATTTGAGAAACCCAGACTGAATTCTGAAAGACATGAATCATGAATGCAATAATATATTAGGCTGTTCTGTTTTCATAATGGGGGAGATTTAATGTTTTAATATTTTAAAGGTGCACATGACTATACAACATGCTAGTTACACACTCCAGTGATCGGCGAGCTATGGATTCTCCATCTTGCAGATAGTAAATCGTCAACTCATTCAGGATGTTAAACACACCTCTGGAGTAGGTGGCACTTGATTAAATTAGATTACTTACAGTGTGGAAACAGGCCTTTCGGCCCAACAAATCCACACCGACCTGCCGATGCGCAACCCACCCATACCCTTACATTTACCCATTACCTAACACTACGGGCAATTTAGCGTGGCCAATTCACCTGACCCGCACATCTTTGGACTGTGGGAGGAAACCGGAGCACCCGGAGGAAACCCACGCAGACACGGGGAGAACGTGCAAACTCCACACAGACAGTCGCCTGAGTCAGGAATTGAACCCGGGTCTCAGGCGCTGTGAGGCAGCAGTGCTAACCACTGTGCCACTGTGCCACCCACTTGAGTCATGCGCTCCTCATCCAAAGGAAGGGGCACTACCACTGCACCAAACAAACTCTGCTGATATCAATCATCGTTATTTCCAAATCAAACCATCGAGGGGTGGCGTCACACACCTCTGGGGTATGTGGGACTTGAACCCTTCATCCCCAAGTAGGGACACTACCACCACACGACAAGAGTTCAATCATAGTTATTTTCCTGAACAAATAGACCAGGGATAGTATGACACACCTGTGGAGCAGGTGGAACACTGACCCGGGTCTCCTGGCTCAGAGGCTGAGACACTACTCACTGTGTCACAAGACCTCCCTTTAGTTTCCCAGCTCAGGGGCTTATAGGCTGCTCTACTATTCTTTTAGACCAGACATACTTGCATGTCCAGGTGTCCAACGCAAAATGCAAATGCTGCCTCTGGAAATCCGTAGAAAGTGTGGAAAAGTTTGGAGTACTCAGCAGTTCTGACTGTGTCTGTGGAGAGACTGACAGAACGTTGAAGTTTTAACTCTTTCTGCCTCGGCAGTGGCTGCTGGTTTCTGTTTTGTTATTTGAAGGCTGAGGTGATGGGGCAGGGGGAGCTGGGCGCCGATGCTATTGCACGCAAACGTCCCGACTGAAATCCTTCGGCTGTGGAAGAACGATCATTGTTTGAAGTGGACCATTTAGTTTCTCTGCCAAATCAGCTGGAAGGGATCTCACATATGTCAATGTTGTCTTTATATCTCCTGCCTGCCTGTTGAGAATCTTTTATTGTTGCTGGATGATTGAAAACACACGTTTTATTAACACAAGTTTCATATGGAATATGGTTAGTGCAGGGTTTCCCAGACTGTGGGTGATAGAAAGCAGGAACAGGAGAAGACCATTCGGCCCTCCTCCGTTACTCAGTCCAGATCAGCCCCTCCCCCATTCTCACATTCTCCCCATACTCTGATCCCAAGTGGCCATACCTAACTCCTTCTTAAAATCAAACAATGGTTTAGCCTTGACTGTTTTTTGTGGGAGTGAATTACACAGACTCAGCATTCTCTGGCTGTCACTTCAGTCCTAGGCAGCCTACCCCCATATCCTTAGAATTCCTTCATTGTAAAAGCAGGCCATTTGGCCCATTGAGTCCACACTGACCCTCTGAAGAGTGTCCTACTCAAACCCACACCCCCCCCCCCACATCCTTTAAACCAGTATTTCCCATAACTAACCCACCTAGCCTGCATATCCCTGGGTACTATGGGTAATTTAGCATGGCCAATTCACCCTAACTTGCACATCTTTGGATTGTGGGAGGAAACACAGACATGGGGAGAACATGCAAACTCAACACAGAGTGTTGCCTGAGGCTGGAATCGAACCCAGATCCCTGATGCTGTGAGGCAGCAGTGCTAACCACTGAGCCACCCAGTCTGGTTGCAAACCCCTGGTTCTGGATTCACTAGTCTCCAGGAACATCCTTCCTGTGGTACCCTACCTTGTTGTGTTAGAATTTTACAGGTTTCTACAAGATTCCACACCCAACCCCCCCCCCACTATTGTTTTAAATCACAGCGAACGTCCTAAATGACTCATTCTCTCCTCATATGTGAGTCCTGCCAGCCGAGGAACCAGTCTGGGAAACCTACGCTGCACTCCCTCTGTAGCCAGAACATCCTTGCTCACTCAGATAAGGAGCCCAATGTGCAGACAGTATGCCAAGTATTCTGTCCCTCCCACCCTGGAGTTGTGAGCTCAGGGTCAGCAGTAGCTACCATGGAGGTCACACTGATATTCAATGGTTGTAAGGCCGCTTTAAGTCCATTTGTTTTAAATTGGGTGGGTGGGTGTGGACTGCTCTGAGGCCCAGTTGCTGCTGCTGCAAAAAAAGAACTCCATCAGAAAATAGACGTTGGATTTTTTTTTTCCTCTCTCATAGAAAGCCCACTTTTTTTTCCGAACTCCTCCCACACTCAACCAGTTTCCCCCAACAAATAACGCCATCAAAAACCAAAGCCCATTCCTCTCCCCGAAAACAGCGGATGCCACCCGCTCCCCCAATCTCTGCCCTCCCAACCTCATGTGCCCCATGGTTTTTACTCATGGTGTGTGGAGGCAAGTCAGTGATCAGCCATGATCTCATTGAATGGTAGAACAGTCCCAATGGGCTGAATGGCCTTTTCCTCTTCCTGTGAGGGTTGGGTGTTGAGGCACTAAGAAGCACTGGCTTAATAGGGCGGCACGGTGGCACAGTGGTTAGCACTGCTGCCTCACAGCGCCAGAGACCTGGGTTCAATTCCTGACTCAGGTGACTGACTGTGTGGAGTTTGCACGTTCTCCCCGTGTCTGCATGGGTTTCCTCCGGGTGCTCCGGTTTCCTCCCACAGTCCAAAGATGTGCGGGTCAGGTGAATTGGCCATGTTAAATTGCCCGTGTTAGGTAAAGGGGTAAATGTAAGGGTATGGGTGGGTCGCGCTTCGGCGGGTCGGTGTGGACTTGTTGGGCCAGAGGACCTGTTTCCACACTGTAAGTAATCTAATCTAATAGTGAAAGCTGCACAAAGGAGCTTTTGAAAAATCGTTTTGCGTAGGAAATGGCTTTTTTTCTTAAGTGGGTAGCAACTCACAAAGCAGATTCATTGCTTAACCGTCCTCCTGTCAACTTGCATTAGATTTGAACAACAGGGGTTAAAATTATTTTAATCATTCCTGATGCAGCAGATAAACAGTTCCTCACCTGTCTCAACTGGGATGTTTTGGAGGCAGGAACTATTAACTAAACCAGATGTTGAATCCATAACCGACGGGATGTCTTTGAAATTCCTAATGGGAGTGAGGAGACTGGTGTAAAATTGTATTTCTGCTGACACTGAGTTTCTGCTGCTGGAAACATCTTGAATTATCTTGTCTGAGAATTGGTAATGTTTTGAGTTTCTTTTTGAATATCGGGGATATCCATTGGTAAACATGGAAGGCAAGTTTTTGTTTTGAAGGTTGAATTGGAAACTAGATCCCTCCATAAGCCATGATGTTATTGAAGGATAGAATAGGCTTGAGGGGCTCAATGGCCCACTGCTATTACTTGGGTTCAGGCAAAAGAAACAGAAGCCACAAGGGCTGGTGGGGTGTTTAAATTCCTGATGATGCGCTCATGCCTGAAACCTCAACTCTCCTGCTCCTCGGATGCTGCCTGACCTGCTGTGCTTTTCCAGCAACACACTTTTCAACTCTGACCTCCAGCATCTGCAGTCCTCACTTTCTCCATGAGTTATAGACTCATAGAATCATACAGCACGGAAACAGACCCTTCGGTCCATCCAGTCCATGTCAACCATGTTCCCAAACTAACCTAGTCCCACCTGCCTGCTCCTGGCCCAGATCCCTCCAAACCTTCCCTATTCATGTATTTATCCAAGTGTGTTTTAAATGTTGTAACTGTACCCACACCCACCATTTTCTCTGGATGTTCATTCCACACACAAAATACTCTCTGTATAAAATAAAATAAGCCCTCATATCTTTTTTTAAAATCTTTTTCCTTTCACCTGAAACATTTGCCCCCTAGTCTTGAAATCCCTCAGCCTAGGGAAAAGACACCTCCCATTCACCTTATCTATACCTCTCACATTTTATAAACCTCTATAAAGTCACCCCTCAACCTCCTACATTCCAGTGAAATACATCCCAGCCTATCTAGCCTCTCTTTATTCCTGGCAAAAATCCGTGTAAATCTCTCCTGAGCCCTCTCCAGTCTAACAATGTCATTCCTATAGCAGGGAGACCAGAACTGGACACAGTATTCCAGAAGAGATCTCACCAACATCCTGTAAAATCTCACCATGATGTCCCAACCCCTATACTCACAGGTCTGAGGAATGAAGGCACACTGACTATATGAGGTGCAAACTCCAAGTAATTATTTGTTGGAGTCTGGAAGGAATTGAAATATAGAATCCTTACAGTGCACAAAGAGGCCATTCATCCCATCGAGTCTGCACTAACCTCCAAACAGCATCATAAACAGATCTAGTCCCTAACCTATCCCTGTAACCCTGCATTTCCCATGGCTAACCCACCTCACCTGGGGACTGTGGGCAATTTATCGTGACCAAACCCACCCTAACCTGCACTTTAGACAAGTGAGCCTGTCCTGCAGGGAGCTTTGATGTGTAGGTGCGGGTGTTGGAGAAGTCACACGGGTTATAATCCAACAGGTTTATTTGGAATCAGTAGCTTTCGTTGGGGCTGGTGAAGTGGGAGCTAGCACAGACACTCTGAGCGGAATGGCCTCTACCTGTGCTGAAATGATTCTGTGAAGGGATCACACACACATCTCATCATGTCCAGCAACAACATTCAACAATATTTCAAGCCCTCAGCTGAGAGAAAGAAGGATTGAAGTTCAGAAAGTGAGTGTAAACTCTTTGTGGAATTATTGGAGAGGCGCAGCCCAAGCTGGGGAAGCGGGTGGGTCAGGGTTTTTGGGGAGGGGGGTGGGTGGCGGGGAAGGTGGAGCTTTGGAGTTCGGGACGGGGTGTTGCTGAGGGAGGGTGATGTCCTTTGAACTGCGGCCTGTTTGTGGGTGCCTTTTACAGTAGGTGTCAGTGTTGTGTGATTCTCCCAGGCGCAGTCGGTGTACATTTGTGTTCCTGCCAGTCAGTCTCTGTCTCTCTGCAGGAGAAAAGCCTCGTTTTATTCCTTTTACAAGGAAAGGGGGTGTGTGTGTGTGTGTGAGAGAGAGAGAAACAGAGACTCTTGACGCCTTGAGAGAAGCTGGAGCGAGGTGCAGCAGAGAGAGAGAGAGATAGGGGGGAGGCAGGAGGCAGAAATTCGCTCTTTATTTTCCCCCTGTGCTCTCTCTCTCAGTCGGAGAGGAGCCAGTTCCCTGTTCTCGCACTGAGAAGGAGGGATTGCCTGCAAAGGTACTTTTGCTGGCTTTTGTGAAACTGGGGGGGGGAAAGAATGGTGCAGTTAAAGCTCAGAACGCGGCTCCTGACCGGGGCTGAGGAGGAAGGACCTTGGGAAGAAATCTGTTTTGAGAATTGAAGCCCCAGTCCATTCAGTGAGCCCTCCTCTCCTCCTCCTCCTCCTCCTCCTGCCACTCTCTCCTTGCTCAGTTTCACCTGAGGCTGATGCACCCATGGTCGATGCCAAGGGCAGGAGCATGAGATGTTTGACTTTCTTCCTCATGCTCCCAGAGGCGGTGAAGAAATCTAAGAAGGCATCAAAAGCCAGCCGGCTGCCCGTCTGCTACGATATCCTCACCCTGAACCAGATGATGCCAGGGGAGACTTCCAGCAGCAGCAGCACCAGCAGCAGCAAGAGAGCACCGGCCAACAGCTGCCCCGGCTCCAACTATCAGCAAAACCTCAACAATAACAACACCATCCAGGCTGGTAACTGGCAGGGATTGTACCCCACTATCCGAGAGAGGTAAGGCAGGAGGACTAGCTTCTCCACTTTACAGACAGCCCTTTCTGAATCAATTCTCTACCCAGTCCTTCATTCAGCACCTGAACACTCAGGCAGCTAACCCTCCAGTAACAGCAGCTTTTAGATATTTCCTAATTCTAACCAAGCCTGCTCAGCGATGTTACTGCACATCTCTCTAGTGCAGGTGGGACTCTGAACCCAGGTTCTCCTGGCTCAGAGTTGAGGACACTACCACTGCAAAACAACAGCCCCTTAGCAACAGCATTTAATCCAACTTTTATTATTTACAACCACAGTTCTCTTCTGATCTGCAGTTGGTTTTAAAACAGTTGACCATTTGTGAAACAGCAAGGGCTGAATTTCTTGCTCCGGTTGTGGCTTACTGTTCTATGTACATGCGTGTGGGTGTGAGTCTGTGGGTGTGTGGGTGTGTCTGTGGGTGTGAGTCTGTGTGTGTCTGTGGGTGTGTGTCTGTGGGTGTGTGTCTGTGGGTGTGTGTCTGTGGGTGTGTGTCTGTGGGTGTGAGTCTGTGTGTGCCTGTCTCTGTGAGTGTGTCTGTGTGTCCATGTGTATGCGTGTCTGTGTGTGTGTGTCTGTGAGAGTGTATGCGTGTCTGTGTGTGGGTGTCTGTGTGTGTGTGTGTCTGTGTGAGTGAGTGACTGTGTGTGTGTGTGTGTCTGTATGTGTATGTGTAAGCGTGTATGTCTTTCTGTGTGTGAATTTTTATTATGGCAGTTTTGTATCACACAGGATGCTGAAAGCAATTTGAGTCTGAGAAACCAGCAGCTAAAGTGTTTTCTGTTTGGTGTGTAATCAGGCATTCAGTCACAAATGGGTGTTTGTTTGTATTTTGTGTGTGCGTGTCTGATTTGCCTGAGGTCCTTTGCATGGGGGGGGTTGGGGGGAATGGGGTGGTGGAAGGAGGTAGTTCAGCAATTAGTGGTCCCCATGAACGCCCTGAGAGGGGGAGTTGTTAATTGAACAACAAATTATTTCAAGTGCTCCTGCTTGCATGCAATCTTTCCATCGTAGCTTTCGATGGAGTCACTGAGGATTGAGATTGTGGAAATCCCCCAGGGTCAACTCGCTGGCTTACCCCAAAACAGAGGCAATTTTGTGTCCAGGATAAATGTGCTGCATTTTTAAAATTAAAATCCATTTCAGCCAGAAATTAGGTTCAAAAATGAGATGGGGAGAAGCGGGCAAACATTTGGAGAGAGAGAGAGAAAGTTAAAACGTTTTGTCCCAGTCTCTGACAATTAGGTCAGTAACATAGAGGACATCAGTTTAAAAATTACTGGCTGAAAGATCTGGGGAGAGAAGGGATGAGTTTATTTTAAACATCGAGGGTTGTTAATGGACTGGAAAGCTCTGGAAGCTCTGTAAATAATTTTTGAGAGGGGTTTGCATGTCCATGTGACAGTCAAACAGCAGGAATCTGGGTCTAAACAACAGGTGCAAAGGTCTAGCACGGGCTCAATGGGCCAAATGGTCACTTTCTGGTGGCTGGCAGGAGGGAGAGGGTGGTGGTCTGTGATTCGCACTGAAATAGACCCAGTCAGGAGGGGGATTCCTATCAAACGGGTTTATGGAGAGGGGTGCTGCGGTCAGGAGTAAAATAGAGCTGTGTGAAGGCTTTCCTTGGATTTCTTGGATTGAATCCGATGAAATGTCAGTGTGGGATGTGCTTTTACCGTGAGTGGAGTTTTGAGGGAAGATCTGATTCGCTGGATGTTGTTCCCTTTCGACTGAGGAGGCTGAGGGGAGATTTGATTGAGGATTTTTTTCCCAACTCTGAGGGGCCTCAGTAAAGTGGGACAGAAAGTACCTGGGAGATGATGGCCATGGAGTTATTGTCACTGGGTCGGGAATTCCCAAACTCTGTGGTAATGGGTGTGAATCCCACTACAGTACTTGGTGAAATTTGAGTCAAATTTGGAATTAAAGAAACAAATTTACCAAATGTTGATTGTTTTTTAAAGATTTGCTGATACCCTTTAGGGAGGGGAATCTGTCATTGCTGCCTAGCTGATGTGTGACTCCAACCTGGTTGACTCGTAGTGTACCCTCTGGACAGTTATCTTTATTGGTGCAGTGGTAGTGGCCCAACCTCTGGGTCAGGAGTTCTGGGTTCAAGACCAGAGGTGTGTCGGAACACATCTAAACAAAGGACAATGAACCTTACAGCACAGGAACAGGCCCTTCAGCCCTCCAAGCCTGCACCAAACCAGACCCTCTATCTAAACCTGGAGCCTATTTTCCAAGGATCTGTATCCCTCTGCTCCCTGCTCATTCCTGTGTCTGTCTAGATACATCTTAAATGACACTATCGTGCCCGCCTCCACTGGCAACATGTTCCAGGCACCCACCACTCTCCGTAAAGAACTTTCCACACACATCTCCCTTAAACTATTCTCCTCTCCCCTTGAACTCACGACCCCTATCAATTGAGTCCCCTACTCTGAGGGAAAAAGCTTCTTGCTATCCACCCTGTCTACACCTCTCATGATTTTGCAGACCTCAATCAGGTCCCCCCGAAACTCCGTCTTTCTAATGAAAATAATCCTAATCTACTCAACCTCTTTTCATAGCTAGCGCCCTCCATACCAGGCAATATTCCTGGTGAAGTCGATTTGTTTTTAAATAAATGACTTCGGGTTGGTGTTCCAAACCAACAAATGCTGTTCCAGCAAGCAATGCTCATGCCCGTCGAGTGAGTACAACAACCTGGCCTCCTTTGTCACTGACCAAGGAGCACAGCAGTCAAGAGAAATTCTTTCACTCAAGGAAGTGGTGAGTATCCAGGACTCACTGCACGAAATGAAGGGCTTATGCCCGAAACGTCGATTCTCCTGCCCCTCGGATGCTGCCTGACCTGCTGTGCTTTTCCAGCACTACACTCTCGACTCTAATCTCCAGCATCTGCACTCCTCACTTTCACCTGGGCGAAATGATTTTTGAAAGAGAGACCTCATCACATCTATAAGGTACAGGGTTGAATACCATAACAAATAGGAACTGGAGTAGGCCATTCGGCCCTTCGAGCCTGCTTCACCATTCAGTGGGATTGTGACTGATCCAACATTCCTCATGTCCACTTTCCTGCCCTTTCCCTGTAACCCTTGATTCCCTCACTGATCAAGAACCTATCTCAGCCTTAAGTGTGCACAAGGACTCTGTCCCCACAGCTCTCTCTGTGACAAGGAGTTGCAAAGACATTCAACCCTCTGAGAGAAGGAATTCCTCCCCATCTCATTCTGAAATTGGTGCCCCTTTATACCCTCTGGTCCTAGACTCCCCCATGAGGGGGAAACATCCTCTCAACATTGACCCTGTCAAGTCCCTTAAGAATCCGATATGTTTCAAAGAGGTCACCTCCCATACTTCTAAACTCCAGGGAGTAGAGTCCCAACCTGTTTAAATTTTGCTCCTAAGACAATCCCTCCAAGCCAGGGATCATGCTGGTGAACCTTTACTGAGCTCACTCCAATGAAATGAACTGACCCTGAAGGCTACCGCTTTCAGCGCTGCTCTTGTTGCATCCAGTATATCCATGGTGGACTGAATGGCCTCTCTCTGAGCTGTAAAACTCCTGTAGTCCCGTCGTGCATGACGTTTTCTGATCACACACAAGCGTGACACTCTCCTCTCCCCTAGAAATGCCGTGATGTTTAACAATGACCTGATGGCGGATGTTCACTTTGTTGTGGGACCACAAGGAGGATCCCAGCGGTTGCCTGGGCACAAGGTAAGGAGCGCGCGGGGGGTGGGGTGGGGTGGGGCACGGTTGGACGGAGGGGGTGGGGGTCGCGATGCAGATTGAGACGGTTATTCGGCAAAACATCAGCATGCCTCAATAACCTGCGCTCGCTTTGGTCAACTTTTGAACCATCATCCATCATACTGTGGATGTGCTTTCCAAAATAAAAATCATTTTATAACCCAGTCAGAAAGGCTGAGAGAATGCTGGCCTTTAGATCTCATTTACTAAATTACAAGGGGCATTGCAGAACGGGCTGCAGGTACACCTGAAGCCCAGAGACCTTACCTGGAGTCACTGTCAGTGATTCTGGCCACTACAAAGAATATTGGGGGCTGTGGAGGGAGTGCAGTGTAGATTGACAGGAGTTATCCCTGGAACCAGTAACAATAAATTACCAGGAGAGAGCAAACACAAACTAGGATTGTTCCTTGTGGAATATAAAAGGTTTAGGGGTTCATTGAGATATTAATGGAAACAGATTGGGTAGATGGAGCGATACTATTTTACCAGGCTGGCCAGTCTAGGACTGGGGGGGTGGAGTCTAAAAGTGGGAATGGGATTGCAGTGAAGAAACATTCTCATGCATAATGATTGGCAGATGGTTAGAGCTACCTTCCACAAATGGCTAATGATCCTACATCAGTTATTAATGCTTTAAGCCAGTGATCCTGTTTCTCTTAGTCAGGGATTTGGGGACAAGGCAGGTGGGACTTGGAGTCAGCTACCAGGATCTCTTTGAATGGTGGAACGATGGGCTGAATGGCCTGCTCTTGTGTCCCCGTGAAAGTTTTGTAACATAAAATGCTACAAGTCTTCCGTCAAAAATATTTGGAACAGTATTTTGAAACAAAGTGAGATTTGGTTGTGAAACAAATTCCTTTTCAACTGATCAAACTGTCCAGTGGAAACACTGTTAAAACTTTGCACAAACTGTTTTCTTCACTGTTTTAATGTTGGTCATTCAATGACGTTGAAGACCGAAATGCCAATGCTTGGAAATTATGAAGCTGGGTGAATTTGAATTCTGAGCTGAAAATGTGTTGCTAGAAAAGCGCAGCAGGTCAGGCAGCATCCAAGGAGCAGGAGATTTGACGTTTTGGGCATAAGCCCTTCTTCATGAAATTGATTCCTGAAGAAGGGCTTATGCCCGAAACGTCGAATCTCCTGCTCCTTGGATGCTGCCTGACCTGCTGCGCTTTTCCAGCAACACAATTTCAGCTCTGATCTCCAGCATCTGCAGACCTCATTTTCTCCTCTGAATTTGAATTCTGGCCTAGGATTTACCCTTGTTGCTGATGTTGCTTAGTGTCTCCAGCAGGTCCATCCTACCTGCTGACACTTAATTGAGAGTCTAATGATAACCATGAAATTGTTGGGGGGGGGGGTAAAACCCCATCTGGTTCACTAAAACCCTTCAGGGAAGGAAGTCTGCTAACCTTACCTGGTCTGGCCTACATGTGACTCCAGACCCACAGCAATGAGTCTGACTCTTACTTGCCCTCTGGGCAATTAGGGATGGGCAATAAATGTTGGCGATTATCCACAATCCATGCATGAATTAAAAAAAAACTGCCAACAGAACTGGGCCCCATACCCCGTACAGAAGACTTGCAGCATTTTATGTTACATAACTCTCATGGGGACACGAGCAGGCCATTCAGCCCATTGCTCCCAGGCAAGAGAGATTGGCCCAGGAGGAAGTACAATGAAGGTTTACAAGAATGATAACTCCAGAAGGTCAGGTATGAGGAGAGGTTGTACAAATTTAGCCTGTTTCCTCCAGAATTTAATGTTTGACAAGTGGTCTGATCAAGTCTTCAAAATATTAACAGGCAAGGACAGGATAGATATTTCTATTGGCTGGGGATTCTAGAACTAGGGGCATTGTCTGAGAATTAGGGCCAGACCGTTCAGGAGAGATGTGAGGAAGCACTTCTCCACACACAGGGTTGGCGAGGTTTGGAACTCTCTTCCACAAATGGCATTGGATTCTGGATCAGTTGTTAATTTTAAATCTGAGTGGATAATATTTGAAGCAAAGGTATTATAGTTTGTGGGCCAAAGGAAGGTTACATAGAATTAGGCCACAGATCAATCAGAATTTCATTGGATGGCAGAACAGGCCAACTGAGTGGCCCACTCTTGTTCCTGCGTTCCAATGTTTACAGCAAGGATAGATTGTTCCTTCCATTAACTGAGAATTTCAGAGGAGAATTAACTGGTCAGTCATTACAAAAGCAATAAATGCATCAACCCCAGTACTCTGCCCACTGACCCACGCTGGAAAATGTCATTTTGCACCCCTGCAGTGTTAGTAATCAGAATGAGATGTATTTTACTCCTGCATTTGGGTGATCATCAACATGGCTTGCCGGATAGGGTCAGTGTTCATGGGGGTGTCTTTAGGCTAGTGATAGGGGCTGGAGGGGAAAAAGGAATGAGCAAATAGGTGGAGACAGCACTCAGAAAGTCAGGTAGACCAAAGGATGGCTGATGGTAAGCCAGGGAGGACGATGAGCTGACAATGGAGACCTTGAGTAAGTGAAAATGGGCTAGCTGTGTTAAAAGCAGCCCATGTTATCACGGGCCCTGGGGTTTGGGGCTGGGTAAAGGATGTGGAAGGTGGTGTTCAGGCCCTAAAATTAAAACCATTGAGTTGGTAAACGCTCCCACTCAAAAAGGCTACTCAAAAAAATCTCTTCCAAAACTTTAAATTACTTTATTGTCACAAGTACTCAAATGATTGATTGATTAATTGATTGTCACGTGTACAAAGTACAGTGAAAAGCTTTGTTTATGAGCAGTGCAGGCAGATCATAGCAGGGATGTAGAGATCAGAGAGACTTAGGTAGAGACTGACAGGTTAAATTAGGCAAGAGCATTGGTAGCAAGGTCAGGATTATTTGAGGTGAGAGAGTCCATTCATTGGTCTAATAATGACTGGGAAGAACCTGTGGAAGGTGTACAAGTTGAAAAATGTGTTGCTGGAAAAGCGCAGCAGGTCAGGCAGCATCCAAGGAGCAGGAGAATTGACGTTTCGGGCATAAGCCCTTCTTCAGGAATTCTGAAGATTCCTGAAGAAGGGCTTATGCCCAAAACGTCGATTCTCCTGCTCCTTGGATGCTGCCTGACCTGCTGTGCTTTTCCAGCAACACATTTTTCAGTTCTGATCTCTAGCATCTGTAGTCCTCACTTTCTCCAAGGTGTACAAGTTGTTAGGTACATAGGGATCTAGGTACAGTTTCTTCAGTTACAGTTCTTAGTAAAATCCATGATTTGGAGGAGCCAGTGTTGGACTGGGCTGGACAAAGTTAAAAATCACACACCAGGTTATAGTCCACCAGGTTTAATTGGAAGCACTAGATTTTGGAGCAATGCTCCTTCATCAGGTGGTTTTGTCCACAAATACCTGATGAAGGAGCGGCGCTCCGAACACTACTGCTTCCAATGAAACCTGTTGGACTATAACCTGGTGTTGTGTGTGATTTTTAACTTAGAAAAATCCAGCATTGCAGGTTTTAGGAAGAAATTATAAAATGAAGAAAGCAACACTTCAGAACAACAGTCTTCCAACATCAACTGGTGCTAGGTCAGTTGATAACTTGGAATTTGGGAACGATAGAATATTTCCATCTAAAGGGACATAGGACAAAGGCAACTCTCTGAAGGTAGGCCACAGAGCAGCCATGAGAAGTTAATTGAGCTCCTCCTGTTCCCAAGTTGCCGTGAACCTGTTAGTGTTCGCTCCACAATCTTAGTAGTTGTAACTGCTCTTTCAATCTCCGTCCCCGCAGTATGTCCTGGCCGTGGGCAGCTCAGTATTTCACGCGATGTTTTACGGGGAATTGGCGGAAGACAAGGATGAAATTCGAATTCCTGATGTCGAACCATGTGCTTTCCTCGCCATGCTGAAGTGAGTGCCGCTGTCTCTTTCATGGTGAAAGCATTTGACGTAGAGGTTTGGTTTGGGAAACAAATGGTGTTGTATATGTGTTGGAAATAATTAAAGCAAAGAATTTGCTGTGTTGGGCTGACATTTAGAGTCATTGTGTCATACAGAGGGAGATAGACCCTTCGGTCCAACCAGTCCATTCCGACCATAATCCCAAACTAAACTAGTCCCACCTGCCCCGTTTGACCCATATCCCTCCAAACCTTTCTTTAGATTAGATTACATACAGTGTGGAAACAGGCCCTTCGGCCCAACAAGTCCACACCGACCCGCCGAAGCGCAACCCACCCATACCCGTACATTTACCCCTTACCTAACACTACGGGCAATTTAGCATGGCCAATTCACCTGACCTGCACATCTTTGGACTGTGGGAGGAAACCGGAGCACCCGGAGGAAACCCACGCAGACACGGGGAGAACGTGCAAACTCCACACAGTCAGTCGCCTGAGTTGGGAATTGAACCTGGGTCTCAAGCGCTGTGAGGCAGCAGTCCTAACCACTGTGCCACCGTTCATGCAAGTGTCTTTTAAACATTGTAACTGTGCCTGCATCCACCACTTCCTCAGGCAGTTGATTCCACACACACGAACCATCCTCTGTGTAAAAAGAACTTGCCCCGATGTCTTTTTTAAATCTCTCGCCTCTCACATTAAAAATGTGTCTCCTAGTCTTGAAATCCCAGAGAAAAGATAACCACCATTAACTCTATCTATCCCCCTCAATGTCATATTATTGGTCACCCAACTTTAATTGGCTTTGAGAAGCTGTTGGTGAATCACATTTGGAAGCTATTGCAGTATATGTGCTGAAGGCAGACACACAGTGCCCTGAGGGAGACAACTGCAGGATTCTGATCCAATGGCACTGAAGGAACGGTGATATGTTTCCAAGTCAGGATGGCTTGGAGGGGAACTTGCAGGGGGGTGGTGTTCCCATGTATCTGCTGCCTTTGTCCTTCTAGGTGATAGCGGGTGTGGGCTTGGAAGCTCCTGTCGAAGGAGCCTCAGTGAGTTGCTGTAGTGCATCTTGTAGCTGGCAAACACCGCAGTACAGACTGAGCTTTTGTCATTTGTGAAGCAGGAGCTAGTGCCAATACAAATAACAGCGTAGGAGGTATGACCAGAGAGTTGCAGATGACATGAGCAATAGTGATAAACAGCGAGAGGATGAGCCTTAGACTGCAGGACAATATATGGACAGGATAGTCAGATGGCCTGAAAGTGTGAGGGGATGCATTTTTGGGAGGATGAACACGGTAAGGGTGTACCCATTGAATGGTAGGATGCTAGGAAATACAGAGGATCAATGGGATCTTCCTGTGCATGTCCATAGATACTTGAAAGCAAAAGGACAGGTAGATAAAGGAGGTTTCCTTCAGTGAATGCATTGAATACAGCAGCTGGGAGATTCTGATGGATCTGTATATAATATTAGTTAGACCACAGCTGGAGTACTGTGTGCAGCTCCGGTCACCACTCTATAGGAAGGATGTGATGGCACTCGTCAGGGTGCAGAGGAGGTTCACCAAGATGTTACCCGTCCTAGGGTAATTCAGCTCTGAAGAGGGCTGGGGTTAATTTCCTAAGGGCAGCAAAGACTAAGGGGGGACCTGACTGAGTTGTCCAAACTTCTGAAGGGCATAGTCAGGGTCGAAGGGGAGAAACGTTTCCCCTTAGTAGAGGGGTCAGTAACTGGGAGACACAAGTAACTTAAGGTTTAGAGGAGATTTGATGATAGTTATTTCCACCCAGAGTGTGGTGGGCATCAGGAACTCACTGCCTATAAGGGTGGGAGAGGCAGGAACCCTCAACATTGAAGAGGTGTTTAGATGAGCCTTTGAAATAACACAGGCGGACATGATGGACCGAAGGGCCGGTTTCTGTGCTGTAAAAATGCTATGCCTCCAGTATCCTAAGACAAGCAATTTTACAAGGCTGTACTGTAGTTAGATTTCAAACAAAACGTCTTGCTGTATCTAAATATGGAATGGCTTCTAATATTTTGGACTGTGAAGGGAAACACAGTCTTACCCTCTGTCCTAAGCATTTGGCATTCAGCTCTCAAACCCAGTATAAGGCACTTATTATAATTCACACTGTGGCACAGTGCCATTATTGTATCCTGCAATGTGATCATTCCACAAAGGAATCAAAATGGGAGCGATCATTTCCAACACGAGCACTTCCTGTGTGTAAAATGAGGTTGAGTCTGAGGGTAGCTGGTTGGCTGACAGAGCTGGGTTGTCAGGGCAGTGTGTGTTGAGTCTGAGGGTAGTTGGTTGGCTGACAGAGCTGGGTTGTCAGCGCAGTGTGTGTTGAGTCTGAGGGTAGCTGGTTGGCTGACAGAGCTGGGTTGTCAGGGCAGTGTATGTGTGCCTGTGAAGGTGTATTTTCTGCCATCAGCGATAATAACAGCAACAGACTTAACATGTCACCACGTCAACTATACTGAAACCTCCAGGCCCGATACTGACCTTGACACAGTACAGTTTCTGCTCCAGGTTTGTACTATTTCCAGGTTAATACAGTCGAGAAACCACATAGCTTTACCATTTCATGGGAGTGCAGTCTCCACAGTGGTCACACATTGATCACTCGTAATGCTAAAGATTTCTACCAGGAACCACTCTGCCGACTTTTCTGAAATTCTCCACAAACTGGAAGACTGAAGTAACTGAGGAACACCAATGACTGTACAATACACTTGCATTAATACTCATAATTCGATGGACCGTAAGAAATATAATCTTATTTCAGTAAATTGCAAGAAAGAAAGGCTTGCATCAGTCACAATTAGTCTCAATATGAATTTTAATCTGAATTTCAGATAGTAATGGGGATTGACAGGAACCTGTCTGCAGCTCTGGCAGGAGATAGATTTGAGATCACAATCACATGTCTCTTGCCCCAGTAATCATAGAATCCCGTGATTATGGGGTCAGTACACAAGTGATTGTGATTCCATAATGGCTACATTATTTCATTGACCATTGCTCACCACGCTGACAGAAGGATGTGGATGCTTTGGAGAGGGGACAGGAAAGGTTTACCAGGATGTTGCCCGGTATGGAGGAATTGAAGTGTTGAGGAAAGATTGGGCAGACTGGGTTTGTTTTCACTGGAATGCAGGAGGTTGAGGGGCGACCTGATAGAAGTTTATAAGATTGTGAATGACATGGGCAGAGTGGAAAATATGAGGCTTTCTCCCAGGGTGGAGTGGTCAATTGCTACGGGACACAGAGTCAAGGTGCAGGGTCGGGGAGGGGTATGTTTAAAAGAGATGTGCGAGGCAGGTTTTTCACACAAAGGGTGGTGAGTGCCTGGAACCTGGACCTGGACGAATATATGAATAAGAAGGGAGTAGATTAGATAACCTACAGTATGGAAACAGGCCCTTCGGCCCAACAAGTCCATACTGACCCTCCAAAGAGCAACCCACCCAGACCCATTCTCTTACACCTAACACTACAGGCAATTTAGCATGGCCAATTCACCTAACCTGGGATACGGATCCTGTAAGGGAAGACCATTTTAGTATGGAAGGACAAAATGTGTCAGTGCTATTCCTGTGCTGTATTGTACTTTGTTAAAATGAGACAAGAAGTCAAAGCTGTTTGTCTTAGACTCACCGGGACCGGGATGCTGCAAGGCCTGCTGAGCTTTCCAGCAATTTCTGATTTTGTTACCAATTTAGGATTAATAGTCAGGTTCGCAGCATAATTTCCTTTCCTTCATGGCTCTACTTAAGGGCTTTTTTCTGGGCTTTGGGGCCTACTTTTACATTCTCTCAAACTCCTTTAGGAGATGCATTTCCACAGTAATGTTACCTTCTACAGTTGTGTGGACAAGTGTGATATTTGGACTCTCTGCCTGAAGCTGAATTAATCAATATCCTCAATAATTAACAGCCCTCCTTTAAAACATGAAGCCACAGCACACAAGGAAAGCTGCGAATTATCAAACATTCCAGTATTTAAATTGGATCAGGCAAAAGTCAAAGTTAGCAACAAAGTCTTTTTTTTCAAAATAACTGACACACTTCTACAGACAAAAAGGCCATCACCCTAAACCCACCTTCTAGAGTGGTGAGTTCACAGTTAATGTATTTCTATCACACGTACGCTAAATGGGAAGTTCTTAACTAGATAGTTATACTTTTTTTTTAAACTGCATCCCAGATCTCATTTTCCAATTCAACTTTCTTACCATTTGACACGTTGCCCATTGCCGGTGCCCACTATGTCTTTCCCGTGTAGTAGCTCCCGAACATCTGCAGCCTTAAACTTGAGTTTCCACATTAATTTGTGAGAAATTTATCACTTCAACAGTTTGAAGATTTTCTAATTATTAGCTAGTGGAGTGTTGACTTTGTTGACAAATTTATAATTTTCCCTCTTTCTGTCCCTCTAACTGCCCCAATATTCGATGTTTGAAGTTTGTTTTTGTCCACCAGAGAGGGAAGGTGAGGTCTTGGTTTAATGCCCCATCAGAGGAATCTCCACCGTAGGGCAGCACGGTGGCCCAATGGTTAGCACCGCTGCCTCGCAGCACCAGGGACCTGAGTTTGATTCCAGCCTTGAGCGAATGTCTGTGTGGAATTTGCACATTCTCCCTGTGTCTGCGTGGTTTTCCTCTGGGCACTCCAGTTTCCTCCCACAGTCCAAAAACGTTCAGGTTAGGATGGATTGACCATGCTAAATTGTCCATAGTATTCAGGGACGTGTAGGTTAGCCATGAGTAATGCAGGGTAACAGGGATGGGCTTGGGTCTGGGTGGGATGTTCTTCAGAGGGTAGGTGTGGACTCAATGGGACAAATAGCCTGCTCCTATGATGTAGGGATTCTACAATAGTGATGCACTCTCAATCCTGCATCAGCTCCAGTAACCTGGACAGAGATGATGCTCAAGAGTTTAGAGTGGGACTTGAACCCACAACCTCATGTCTCAAGGGATGCCACTGCCTGAGCAATGGCTGACAGTGTAATAATAACAACTGGCATTAAAATAGGATCTTTAAAGCAGAAAGATCCTTCCGAAGTGTTTAACACTGACTCAATGGAAAAGCAAGATTCCTAAAGTGGGGCTTGAACCTCTGACTCTGAAACCAAGCTGTCAAGAAAACGTTTGTTTCCCGATTACCAAGATTGATATTAGGCTGTGGAAAAGATGGACTCCCTCATTAGCGTCAGGTGTTATAAAGTCGTAGTACATAGAGTCATGCAGCACGGAAACAGACCCTTCGGTCCAACCAGTTCGTGCTCCAACATGTTCCCAAACTAAACTAGCCCCACCTGCCTGCTCCTGGCCTACATCCCTCCAAACATTTCTTATTCATCTACTTATCCAAATGTCTTTTAATCATTGTAACTGTACCCACATCCATCACTTCCTCAGGACGCTCATTCCACACAGGAACCACTTGTTTAAAAAAATTGCCCCTCATGTCTTTTTTAAATCTCTCTCCTCTCGCCTTGAAAAGATGCCCCCTGGTTTTGAAACCCCCCCACCCTAGGGTTTGTGGAATTTGTGGCCCTGATATTGCAGAGCAGGAAACAATACTTAAAATAGTGCAGGCACACACTCACACTCACACATATACACACACACACACACATACATGCACACACACTCTCACGCACACACACACTCTCACTCACTCACACACTCTCACTCACTCACACACTCATACTCTCAAACACACACATGCACACACTCTCTCACACACTCACACTCTCACTCTCACACACACACATGCACACACACTTTCACACACTCACTCTCACTCACACTCACACACTCTTACACACACACCTGCACACACACTCACACTCTCACACACACACACACACACACACTCACTCACATACTAACACTCTATCTCACACACACACACTCACACTCTCTCTCTCACACACACACGCACACACATACTCACACTCTCTCACACACACGCACACAGACACTCACTCACATACTCACACTCTATCTCACACAAACACACACACACACACACACACTAGTTGTTCTTTTATGAAGAGCTGAGGAGGGTTACACCTTGAAAAGTTTTTAATCTGTTGTTTGTAATGATTTAAAATTCCTTGGAAGGAGGATATACAAGGAAGAACTAAACCTGGAAACCCCTCTAAACACCAGTTTTTGTGTCATATAAGCAAGGGGTTTGAGTAGAGGTGAGTAACGAGAAATTCCTCTCACTTTCTGGCTACTTTTGTATTTGTTTATATTTGTACTGTAAGAGTGGGCGTGGATCTTGGCTGCTGGATGGAAAGCTGGTAAGGCTGGAGATAGGATTGGAGTGTTATCTAATCAGCCATGATCTCATTGACGGCTGGAGCAGACTCGATGGGCTGAATGGCCGGCTCCTATTTCTTGTGATGTCAACAGCCACACATTACCTCGTTCCTTCATGACTTAAACTTTGAAAACAGGAGCAGGAGTAGGCCATTCTGCCCTTTTGGGCCTACTCCCCATTCTCTGTCATTACGGCTTAATTCCATTCAGGCCCTTGACAGGCCAGCGATACCCGTCCCAGCCAGATCAAGGACCCAAGGAGGTCCCACCGGCCAGTCAGAGATCGGCAGCTGTAATGCTCAGCAGCGCCACCATGGAGGCATGGCTGAGTCAGGTACAACACCCAGCAGAGGCCCAGTGTGGTGTTTGGATGACAATCTACAGGCGAATGGTGGGGGAGAATGGGGGAAAAGTGGGGAGAGAAGTGAGAGGAGGGGAGTATTTCAACATCAAGGGCAAATGGGTGACAGTCAGTGCCCTCCTCTTCTCAATGCTAGGTACCTCAATTGGGCATTGAGCACCCTTAAGGGGTAGCTACTTCCCCCTTCCGCCCACAACATTCAGGTAACCCCACAGGACTCTGCCTATCATGCTCCTCAACGACGCCCCAGGCTGGGTTAATGCCCGTCCTGCCTTGACACACATTAATGGTCCATATAAAGGTCATAATTAGTATTGGGGTGGGGAAACTGTACTGGGTAGTCTTACCACAAACCTCATAGTGGGCCATCAGTAGAGGGGGAATGGGTGGTTTTCATCTGTCCCATCCCCTGCCTGAGCCCCTCCCCAAACTCACCAGCTTGGGGTGGGGGGTGTCCAAGCACCCACTAACAAAGGTGCATATTGGCCAGAGGGGTAAGACTGCTGCTGTGCAATCCCACATCGACCCCCTCCACCCTGCCTTAGCTAGCCAGCTCAGCCTTGGTCTGAATGAGGAACAGTACAAGCCCGAGGGGCTGAGTGGCCCTATGTATGTAGCTAACATCTTAACATGAGGAGGAGGAGGTTTCAATCCCCAACCGACACCATCCCCAGCCCCTTTTGATAGAGGCAGCGGTGTGTTGAAATGGGCCAGTCATCTGATTGTCATTGACAGAGCGGTGCTCTGAGCAGTCACCATTGGAGAGATCAGCGGGGCAGATATCCCTCAACAGGGGGGCGACCTCTTCCCAACAGAACAAGCCACCCTGGCACAGGCTGGAAGGTGATTTTGGGGAAGATTAGTAGCTCAGGTTGAGGTTCTGGTTGTAAGATTCCTCACTGAGCTGAAAGGTCTGTTCTCAGATGTTTCGTCACCATACTAGGTAACATCGTCAGTGAGCCTCCGGTGAAGGGCTGGTGTTCTGTTCCCCTTTCTATGTATGTGTCTTGGTCTCTTAAGGTGGGTGATAGCATTTCTGGTTCTTTTTCTCAGAGATTGGTAAATGGGATCCAAATCGATGTGTTTATTGATGGAGTTCTGGTCTGAATGCCAGGAATTCCCACGTGTGTCTCTGTTTAGCCTGTCCTAGGCTGGATGTGTTGTCCCAGTCGAAGTGGTGTCCTTCTTCATCTGTATGTAAGGATACTAGTGAGAGTTGGTCATGTCTTTTGGTGGCTAGTTGGTGTTCACGTGTCTTGGTGGCTAGTTTCCTGCCTGTCTGTCTGATGTAATGTTTGTTGCAGACTTGCAGGGTATTTTTCTAAGGCTCTCTGATGTTACTGAGCATGGTGACGAAACATCTCGGAACAAACCTACCAGCTCGGTGAGGAAACTTACAACCTGGACAGAGTGGAATGGTCCCTTTACCCCTTTCCCAGATCCACTGGGGAGCAAGCAGGGATTCACTTTGCAATTGCTCATGGCTCTGGTTCTCCCTGCAGGTACATCTACTGCGATGAGATTGAGTTGGCGGCAGACACCGTCCTGGCCACCCTGTACGCGGCGAAGAAATACATCGTGCCCCACCTGGCCCGGGCCTGCGTCAACTTCCTGGAGACCAGCCTGAGCGCTAAGAACGCCTGCGTGCTGCTGTCCCAGAGCTGCCTGTTCGAGGAGCCCGAACTGACCCAGAGGTGCTGGGAGGTCATCGACGCCCAGGCGGAGCTGGCCCTGAAGTCCGAGGGCTTCTGCGACATCGACTACCAGACCCTGCAGAGCATCCTGAACCGAGAGACCCTCAACGCCAAGGAGATTGTCCTGTTCGAGGCTGTGCTGAACTGGGCCGAGGTGGAGTGCCAGCGGCGGGAGCTCTCCGCCAACATCGAGAACAAGCGCAAGGTGCTGGGGAAGGCGCTCTACCAGATCCGCATCCCCGCCATGTCCCTGGACGATTTTGCCAACGGTGCCGCCCAGTCCGGCGTGCTGACCCTCCACGAGACCAATGACATCTTCCTCTGGTACACGGCGGCCAAGAAGCCTGACCTGGAGTTTGTCTCCAGGCCCCGAAAGGGCCTGGCCCCTCAGCGCTGCCACCGTTTCCAGTCCTGCGCCTACCGCAGCAACCAGTGGCGTTACCGGGGGCGCTGCGACAGCATCCAGTTTGCGGTGGACCGGCGGGTGTTTGTGGCAGGCTTCGGCCTGTACGGTTCGAGCTGTGGGGCGGCGGAGTACAGCGTCACCCTGGAACTGAAGAGGCAGGGTGTCCTGCTGGGCCAGAACTTCACCAAGTTCTACTCGGACGGCTCCAGCCACACCTTCCCGGTGTGGTTCGATCACCCCGTGCAAATTGAGCCTGACACCTTCTACACGGCCAGCGTGGTCCTGGACGGCAACGAGCTCAGCTACTTTGGGCAGGAGGGCCTGACCGAGGTGCAGTGCGGCAAAGTCTCCTTCCAGTTCCAGTGCTCCTCCGACAGTACCAACGGCACTGGGGTGCAGGGGGGGCAGCTGCCGGAGCTGATATTCTATGCCTGAGCCTCTCGGGCGGGCTGCCTGTCTCACCCCTCCTCCTGTCCGTATGGTGGGCCCTAGAGGCCAACAGGAACGCAAGGAAACAGCCCCTTTTCAGCCGGTCACCTGCAGGATGTGCAGTTGAATTCTAGTTCCCACCAGCCCTCCCCTCCACTCCCCCTACGCCCCCCCCCCAAATTACCAGTGACAGACAAGGGATTTATTTTGCCCTCACGTGTAAAAACCCCAGAGATATGTCCTTGAACGACCCAAGGGGTTAGGGGTAGATGAAATGCTACTGAGGCTAAATTGAAACAATGAGCTAATATCGTTGACCAACATAATCACAAGATATATCCCAGTACGTATGGATTACCTCACTGTCGGGGCACCATTATTGGTATCCCTGGGCAAGATTAGCTCAGAGCAGGGAGGAGGGTTGCGGTTCGGGGCATATTTTCCAATCGACCCATTCAGGGATCTTATTAGACATCTGCTGGAGCAGGTGGAACTTGAACCCCTCCCACCCCTAGCTCAGAGGTAAAGGGATACTACCACTGTGCTGCATGAGCCCCTTGTGGTTGGGCCTGGGGAGGGTTATGCACGTGTTGGGTGTCGGCCATCTTGCTGCCCTCGCCAGGCGAGAGGGTTCAACCCACCATCCACCAATCAGCTCACTGAGAGCTGAGCCGGCAACATCCCAGCCTATCCCAGGCCTCGGAGTAATCCCCTCCCAGCAGACTCTGGCCAATTGGCCACCCTGCACCTTCTGGGTCCTAAAGCCTGCCACTGGAGGCCTACTCTTTTCGGATCCAGTTGGGGTGGTGGGGAAGGGCTGGGGTTTTCCCGCGGGTTTGTTGCTGGGGGTGGGATTGGGGTGGGGATGGGTTCAAAGGGGCGAAGACAGGAGTGGGACTGTCAAAGGGCACACACTTACCACCCTCTTCCATGTCTCTGTCTGCCCCCCCCCCCCCAGACTGGGACAAAGTGGGGGCCTCCATCCCAACATACAGGCTGTCTCTCCTTGTTGCCGGGAACTCGGGTGACTGGGGAGGTGGTGAGTTGTCGTCAAGATTAGATTGGTGCTGGAGATGCTCAGTAGGTCAGGCAGAATCTGAGGAGCAGGACAATCCACGTTTCAGGCAGGAGCCCTTCATTCCTGCTGTGTTTTTCCAGCACCACTCTAACCTTGGCTCGAATCTCCAGCAACGGCAGTCCTCACTTTCACCTAGGGGGTGAGTCATAGTCTGGGGTGGGGGTGTGTTGCAGTCTGGGGTGGGGGTGTGTTGCGGTCTGGGGAGGGGGGTGTGTTGCGGTCTGGGGAGGGGGGTGTGTTGCGGTCTGGGGAGGGGGTGTGTTGCGGTCTGGGGAGGGGGGTGTGTTGTGGTCTGGGGAGGGAGAGAGTTGTGATCTGGGGAGGGGGTGTGTTGCGGTCTGGGGACGGAGGGAGTTGTGATCTGGGGAGGGGGTGTGTTGCGGTCTGGGGAGGGGGGTGTGTTGCGGTCTGGGGAGGGGTGTGTTGCGGTCTGGGGAGGGAGAGAGTTGTGATCTGGGGAGGGGGTGTGTTGCGGTCTGGGGAGGGGGTGTGTTGCGGTCTGGGGACGGAGGGAGTTGCGATCTGGGGAGGGAGTGTGTTGCGGTCTGGGGAGAGGGTGTGTTGCGGTCTGGGGAGGGGGTGTGTTGCGATCTGGGGTGGGGGTGTGTTGCGATCTGGGGAGTGGGTGTGTTGCAGTCTGGGGAGGGGGTGTGTTGCGGTCTGGGGAGAGGGTGTGTTGCGGTCTGGGGAGGGGGTGTGTTGCGGTCTGGGGAGGGGGTGTGTTGCGATCTGGGGACGGAGGGAGTTGCGATCTGGGGAGGGAGTGTGTTGCGGTCTGGGGAGGGGGTGTGTTGCGATCTGGGGAGGGAGGGAGTTGCGATCTGGGGAGGGAGGGAGTTGCGATCTGGGGAGGGGGTGTGTTGCGGTCTGGGGAGAGGGTGTGTTGCGGTCTGGGGAGGGGGTGTGTTGCGATCTGGGGAGTGGGTGTGTTGCAGTCTGGGGAGGGGGTGTGTTGCGGTCTGGGGAGAGGGTGTGTTGCGGTCTGGGGAGGGGGTGTGTTGCGGTCTGGGGAGGGGGTGTGTTGCGATCTGGGGACGGAGGGAGTTGCGATCTGGGGAGGGAGTGTGTTGCGGTCTGGGGAGGGGGTGTGTTGCGATCTGGGGAGGGAGGGAGTTGCGATCTGGGGAGGGAGGGAGTTGCGATCTGGGGAGGGGGTGTGTTGCGGTCTGGGGAGAGGGTGTGTTGCGGTCTGGGGAGGGGGTGTGTTGCGATCTGGGGTGGGGGTGTGTTGCGATCTGGGGAGGGAGTGTGTTGCGGTCTGGGGAGGGGGTGTGTTGCGATCTGGGGAGGGAGGGAGTTGCGATCTGGGGAGGGAGGGAGTTGCGATCTGGGGAGGGGGTGTGTTGCGGTCTGGGGAGAGGGTGTGTTGCGGTCTGGGGAGGGGGTGTGTTGCGATCTGGGGAGGGAGGGAGTTGCGATCTGGGGAGGGAGGGAGTTGCGGTCTGGGGAGGGGGTGTGTTGCGATCTGGGGTGGGGGTGTGTTGCGATCTGGGGTGGGGGTGTGTTGCGATCTGGGGAGGGGGTGTGTTGCAGTCTGGGGAGGGGGTGTGTTGCGGTCTCGGGAGGGAGGGAGTTGCGATCTGGGGAGGGGGTGTTTTGTGGTCTGGGGAGGGGGTGTGTTGCGGTCTGGGGGGGGAGGGTGTTGCGATCTGGGGGGGGGGGGGGGGGGGCGGTGTGTTGCGATCTGGGGAGAGGGTGAGTTGCGGTCTTTCTGTGGTTGTTTTCAGTGAAACACAGAAATCCCCAGAACTTTCATTGGCGAGGTGGCAAGAAGGGGGAGAAAAACTTTTCTTTGGGTCCAGACTGTCCAGTTATTTCCCTATCCCATTAAACACAGAGACATTTTCCCTTCTTTTCTAGCTGGTGGGAAAGCTAGCGAGAAGATCTTTCCAGAGCCAACATGCTCAACTATTTTCCCACCTTCCCATCTCAAGCGAAGGGGAAATTTGTACCCAATATTTATTCTCTCCTCCTTTCTGCACCCTTCAGTCCCATATCCCGGCATAGAGGGCGCAGCCATCAATTCTTCCACATTGTACACAGCAAATGTATTGAATCTAAAATGGCGTCTACTGAGCTTCCCTGCAGAACAGGCTGTTTGCAAAAACAGAGTCAATTCAGTCATTGCTATTGTCTCGGTATCGATAGACAGAAATGCACGCTGACGATGGGAGGACTAAGCAGGACAAACTAGCACCTGCAGGAAGCCAGAGAGAACATGCTCTCGGTTTGTCTGTGCTACAGTTCGGCCTTGACTCGTTAGGCTGCACCTTGTCTACTTCCTAAGGCACAAGGGCTGTGGGGTTCGTGGAGAGAGTGAGCAGTGCAGCTGCTGGAGAGTCAGAGTTGCAAAGGGTGGCGCTGGAAAAGCACAGCGGGTCAGGCAGCACCCGAGGAGCAGGAGAGTCGACGTTTCAGGCCGTCGTCAGGCCCCACTCCCCAATCTCGATGCACAAAGCCTCTGCTGCCCGCCGCCTCCCGGCCCCACATTCCCGAAGCCCTGAGGTGTGGCACTAGACGTGATGTCTTTTGGATAAGAATTGTGTGAATGTGAAATAAAAATGCCAGGGTATTCTCTTGAAGCAAGAGCAGATGGGAGTCATTGTAGGCCAACACTCACCCTTCAATCCCCATCTCTACATGGAATCATACAGCACGGAAATAGATCCTTCAGTCCAACCTGTCCGTAATCCCAAACTATATGAGTCCCACCTGCCCGCGCTTGGCCCATATCCCTCCAAACCTTTCCTATTCCAGTCCTTATCCAAGCATCTCTCAAACATGGTGACTATACCCAACATCCACCATTATTCTGGAAGTTCATTCCACACACAAACCTCTCTCTGTGAAAAACAAAAGTTGCCCATTGTGTTTTTCAAAGCTTTCTCCTCTCACCTTAAAAATATGCCCTCGAGTTTTGAAGTCCTCTCTTCCCCCACCCCAGGGAAAAGACACCTGCCTTTCACCTTATCTCTACCTCTCATTTTTTTTATAAACCACTATAAGGTCACCTCTCAGCCTCCTACGTTCCAGTGAAAACAGACCCAGCCTATCCAGCCTCTTTTTCTAACTCAAACCCTCCATTCCCAGCAACATCGTGCTTCGTGCTCTCATGAGAGTGAAGAAGGATGAGAGGTGACTTGAGAGAGGTGTATAAAGATGATGAGAGGCATAGACAGAGTGGATAGCCAGAGACATTTTCCCATGGCGGAAATGACTATCGCGAGGGGGCGTAATGTTCAGGTGATTGGAGGAAGGTTTAGGGGAGATGTCGGAGGTAGGTTCTTTAGACAGAGAGTGGTAGGTGTGTGGAATGCACTGTTCGCAGTGGTAGAGTCAGAGACATTAGGGACCATTAAGCGACACTTGGATAGGCACATGGATGATAGTAAAATGAAGGGTTTGATCCTAGAGTAGGATAAAAGGTTGGCACAACATCGAGGGCCGAAGGGCCTGTACTGTTCTATTTTCTAAATCTCATCTGAACCATCCCCAGTTTAATAATGTCCTTCCTTTAACAGGGCAACCAGAACTGGGCAGTTTGGCTGCTGTCCAATGAGTCAGGACTAAAGCAACAGATTAGCCAGTCACTGTCACTTGGCAGCATTACGTTCAGTCACAGGTTTTCATCGGTGGTAAAGCTTGAGGTGGGAGGGGAGCGAAAGCTATGCAAAGCCTGGTTAGGCTACACTCAGAGCCACGTGGGAGTCCGTTCTGAGTGCCAACCCTCAGAAACTATATTGGTGTTGGAAAGAGTGGCAGCGAAGGGAAGGATAGCTGGCACTGAAAGGGTGAAGTTAGGGAGACCAACTACACAAACCATGACTCGAGAAGGTTGAGAGGTGTTGTGTGCAAAGTTCTCACAATATTGAAGCCAACCGTTACCATGGACAGGTGGAAACTGGTTTAGGGAGTTGAAGAGGGCAGAGACTAAATGTTAGGATTTTCAGGAGTGACATGGGAACCTCATGATGTTACAAGGAATGGTGGACATTTGACCTGTCCTCTGCTTTTTCCTGTGCTGTCAGTTCCTTATGAATCTGGAATCGTTTGATTTTCTGTTAACCAAAGATCTTTTTCGGAATCAGTTGCAAAGGCAGTGATGTGGATTTAGGGAATGGGTGAGCTATTTAAGCAGCATGGTGGCTCAGTGGTTAGCACTGCCATCTCACAGCACCAGGAACGCGGGTTTGACTCCATCCTTGAGCGACTGTGTGGAGTTTGCACATACTCCCCGTGTCTGAGTGAGTTTCCTCCGGGTGCTCCGGTTTCCTCCCACAATCCAAAGATGTGCAGGTCAGGGTGGATTGGCCTTGGGAAATGCAGGGTTGCAGGGATAGGGTGGGGCAGTGGGTCTGGGAAGGATGTTCTTCCAAGGCCCGGTATGGGCCGAATGGCCTGCTTCCACGCTGTAGGTGTTCTATGACAGAAGAGGTTCAAAAGGGTCTGAATGACCTCCTCCAGTTTCTATCTCTGGGAAATACAAAGGATGGGGAAGCAGTGATGGAGGAGGAAGACTTTTCCTCTCGTTCCTCCCCAAAACAGATTCTGATTGCTGTCCACCAAGCAATGCGAATTTGGGTCTCTCTCTCTCTGCATTGTTTTATCCGCCTTTAGACCTGCCAAAACCAGACGAAAGCAAAGGAGACAATTTATCTCCGAGCCACCATGTTTGTTCTGATGGCATGTAGTTAACATTTTGGCAATATTGTTATTTTCTTTCGAAAGTGCGGTTTAGGGAAAAGAAAGATCAGTTTTCAGGGATTGTGTTTTGAGTGACGGTAAATGCATCTTGTCTCCAGAACAGCTTGGCTAATCAGAATTCGTCCTTCTTGAGCTTTATTAGATTGTGTGGGAGGCTGAGAAGGCAGCAGCAATCAGTGGAGGCCTGATGAACTGTAGAAGACTGTAATCATCTTCCGAAAGAGTCCTTCGCACAAAACAAGTGAACCTTGTAAATAGCAGCTTGCTTTGGCCATTGCTTATGCAGGCTGATAATTAAGAGTTTTCAAGGTTGATCTCTCTTTTTTGTTATTTTCTACCCACTTGTAACTCGTCTCTGTTGACATGGCAACACAGATCAGCAGCGAAGGAAACACAAGGAAGAGAACTCGTCAGTTCCGCTCATCAGAGAGAGAGAGACAGACAGAGAGAAGTGATGAATCAAGATGAGCAAGTTAAGTTGTGCTGTCAAATGTAGAAGTAGGCCATTCAGCCCATCAAATCTCCTTCGTCATTCAGAGAGATCATGGTTGAGCTGCTAACCCTCAACTCCAGTTCCCTGCCTTTTCCCCATAGCCCTTGGTTCTGAAGAAGGGTCACAACCCAAAATGTTAACTCTGATTTCTCTCCACGGGTGCTGCCAGACCTGCTGAGTCTCTGTCAGCCTTGAGTAATGCCCCAGCCTGGACAGCCCTCAGTAATAGAGTTCCACAGATTGACTCCTCTGTGAGAGAAGAAAGTCCTCCCCTTCTCTGTCTCAAATGTGTGACCCTTTGCTCTGAGACTGTTAATTCAAGTCCCCTAAGAATCTTGTATGTTTTATTAAGTGCTAGGTTCACCTGACGATTAATCTCTCTCCCATGTCTTTCCCCATCACCCATTCTCCTTCCTTTGTGCAGTTGCCTTTCAAGAATTGCTGATTCTACCCTGTTCTCAATCAGATCATGGCAACTCAAGGCTGGAAAAGTACAAAGCGCGGGATTCAGCTGCATTGCTAACTGAACTCTCATCCAGAACCTCTCTGAGGCTTTAAACTAGTCGAGCCCTTGCCACAGATTGATGTTCATGTCCTGTATCCTTTATGGGCCAGGTGCTGGCAGGTGGGACTAGTTTGGGTTGGGATATCTGGTCGGCATGGACGGGTTGGACCGAAGGGTCTGTTTCCGTGCTGTACATCTCTATGACTCTATAAATCCCGTCGCTAAATGATTAGCTCCCTCTCAAGCAAGTGCAATATGGTGCACATTCAAAGGGCATTGCTTGTCACTGGCCACTCGGATGGTTCCCTTCTTCCTGGTGGTGGAATAGAAATAAAGATTTACACACATGTTGTTCTTCACTGTGTCCCACACCCGCACACAGGCGACACGGGTGCTGGGGAAAAATAAGCACTACCATTGTTAGGTGAAAAAAACAATTGAGCGACCGTTCACACAGACTGTTTAGTTGCTGTTAGAAAGGGGGTTGCTGTGGTGTCACAGCTGGTTTTATTGGTTTGCTAACCGAAATGCTGGATAAAATTTACGTTTTTATTTTGCAAATGCTGAAACCTCCTATTTTGGAGCTCAAAAGAGGGGAGGACTGTGGTTGGAAAAATATTTTAAATCTCTGCGGCTACTTGATGGAGAGTGATCCATTTGAATTGTGCTGTGGAGGAGCTGGTGTTGGAAAGTTTAAAAATCACACATCAGGTTATAGTCCAACAGGTTTATTTGGAAGCACTAGCTTTCGGAGCGCTGCTACTTCACCAGGTAACTAATGAGAGGCAGTCTGAAAGCTAGTACTTTCAAATAAAGGTGGGTGTGTCATTTGAATAGTTTTTTTTGCTTCAAATAAACTACATGGGTAATGAGGAGAGGTGGAGGAATGCAGAGTGTACCCTCAGGCACTACTGTCAGCTAATGAGCTGACAACAGACAGAACCTCATACAGAAGTTGCTGGAAAAGCTCAGCGGGCCTGGCCGAATCTGTGGAGAGAAACCAGAGTTAACGTTTCAGATTGAGTGACCCTTCCTCAGAACTGGACCTGAAACGTTAACTCTGATTTCTCTGCAGAGGTGCTTCCAGACCTGCTAAGCTTTTGCAGCAATTTCTGCTTTATGTTTCTGATTTACAGCATCCACAGTTCTTTTGATTTTTTTTAATTTAAGAATCAGAATCTGTTCAAAATGGGTGTCTGTGAACAAGCAGAATTTGGGATCAAAACTCCAGCAGCAACTCCCAGTAGCAACGGGATTATGTCTCCAATAAAACGCAGTGAGTGCAGGGGGTGAGTTAGTCAGTACAAACACCTCACATAAAGTTGATAGTATGCCCCTCAACTGCAGTTGACAGGAAAATGGCCAAACCATCTTCATTCTGGTCAACGCCAAATGGTGATGCCTCAATTATTTTAATAGAGACCTTGGCTTTAGCCAGGAATCATAATTACATGGCATCTCACCCTCTGAACATGCCTGAGTCAGGTTCATGTTTAAACTGGATATCTTATCTAAATGACTCCATGTTCCAGGGAGTTTCAGTTTGAAAGACCAAAACTGATATGAACTTCTAATACATTTTGTAGATTAAACTGCCAACTTCACACAGCCCCTTGTCATCGGTGGTTTGATAGCTTTGCAGTAAGTGATACAAATTGCTTGTAGGGGAGATATTTTTTTTTCCTTGTCAAACTTGCTGATTATTGCAGCTCTGCGTTTTGGTTTTGATTTGCAGATTGTCACAAAGTTGTATATTGCCGGCTGACTACACCTCAATACACTTCCTTCAGGATTACAGAGTTTGCAGCTGATGCAGAACAAAATTTTCTAATTTAAAGGCGAGTTGATTAAGAGGACAAAAAGAATTTCACTCCATTCCACAGTTTTTTTAATGAACGCCACCATTTGTTACTGACTTGTATCTTGCTACTGTTGAAATGATGAAGCGACAAATCTTTAGCTGTGCATCAGTCTGACACGCTTATGTTTTTGAATCTTTACATATCAATAACTTTCCCAAAGTACGTATTTGGCACTGACTATTGAGATTGTGCTTGGTGACCGCAATTAACTTTTGTGAAAAGAAGATCAAGTACCTCAAGTTTATAAAGTTACAGACAGTCCCTGGATTACGAACAAGCTCTGTGTACTTTTGTTAAGTGGATTTGTACACAAGTCCAAACACAATGCAGTACCGTACAAAACATCCTTTTGTAAGGACAGCCAAATGTTCGCAGGTCGAATCCTTAACATTAATAGAGAAAGGGATCATGTCCATAACTCTGAGCATTCGTAATTTGGGGATTACCTGTATTGTGCTGAAGTGAAGCAATTTAAATGATGTTTGACAGATGAATGTGTATATTAAAACTTGAAAAGAAACATTAATAAAAGAAAGCTGGTTCTTTGATGCCTAAGAAGTGATTTTACTTTTGCTGTGTTTTTAAAAACACTTTTTGCTTTCTTGATATTGTCAAAGCAAAAGACACACAATGAGTGTAGAGGGGTGTGGGGAGTGGGCTATCCTAGTCAAGACTAGAGTGGTACTGGAAAAGCACAACAGGCCAGGCAGCATCTGAGGGCCAGGAAAAATCAATGTTTCGGGTAAAAGCCCTTCCTGATGATTTTTCCTGCTCCTCGGATGCTGCCTGGTCTGCTGTGCTTTTCCAGCACCACTCTAACCTTGACTCTAATCTCCAGCATCTGCAGTAGTCACTTCTGCCTAATGGTCTATCCTAGCCTACTAAAGGAAAAGGTGCTAAAGTACAAGCTTTGTGCCCTAAAATAAGTTGATTTGGGCTCCTTGTGTCCACCGTCGGCTACCATTGAGAAATTAAATCAACAGTGGGTGGGATAGACCTTTGGACTGCTGCTGCTGCGTCCATGTGAATTTTATCAGGATACAGGTCTGCTCCTGTATACTTGGTGACATTCTTGGCCCAGTTTCCAACAGTTATTTTTAATGAGTTATCAACTGGTCCCCCTCCTGTGTCCTTCCTTCTGATTTCTCCTTTTTTGGTGTTAAGAATTCACCACGTGCTTCAAGAGACAGACCCTGTCACACATAACCCAGTTTGAGCAAACATGAATGATTCCAGTCAGATTGACTCTTAGATAGTTTCGCTTCCGAAACACCTTCAATAAAGTGCCCCGTAGAAAACCATTGATAACCATTCGGCCCTTATGGATTGTGAGAATGAGACATTGTTGGCTCAGTAATTGGCTATAATTTAGGAAGCAGAGGGTCCTCGTTGATGGGAAGGGATTTTAGGCAGGAATAAAGATTGGAAAGAGTCATTCTTGAGCCTGGTCTGCCATGGAACCAGATTATGACTGATCCACCTCAATGCACGATTCCCATCTGATACATTTAATATGTAGAAATCTATCAATCTCTGCCTTGAATACACTCAAGTACTGAGCCTGCACTGCTCTCTGGGATAGAGAAGGATTCTGGTGGTGCATTCTATCAGGGTCAGAGATGAGGGTAACAGACCCTTGGGTCCAACCACTCCATGCCGACCATAATCCCAAACCAAGCCAGTCCCACCTGCCTGTGCTTGGTCCATATCTCTCCAAACCTTCCTTATTCATGTACGAACCCAAATGTTTTTTAAACATTGCAACTGCACCCGCATCTACCACTTTCTCTCGATGTTCGATCCACACATGAACCACACTCTGTGTAATAAAAAAGTTGCCCCTCATGTCTTTTTTAAATCTTTCTCCTCCCACCTTAAATGTATGCCTCTTAGTCTTAAAATTTCCCCATACTAGGGAACAGAGAACTCCCATTGATCCTATCCATGCCCCTCATAAACCTCCATAAGGTCACCCCCTAACTTCCTATGCTCCCGTGAAAAAAAGTCCCAGCTTCTCCCTATAACACAAACCTTCCTTACCCAGCAGCGTTCCTGTAAATCTTTTCTGAATCTGTCCAGCTTAATAACATCCTTCCTACAACTGGATGACCAGACTGGATACTATATTCCAGAAGGGGCCTCACCAACGTCCTGTACAATCTCAGCATGATGTCCCAACTCCTTGCTCAGTCCTATGAAGGCAAGCATACTAAATTCCTTGAAACCACCCTGTTGACATGTGACACAAATTTCAAAGAGTTATGTACCTGAACCTCTCGATCTCACAGTTCTACAACATTACACCAGGCCCCACCTTTAGTTGTACAGGCCCTGACCTTGTTTGATTTACCAACATACAATGCCTCACATTTATGCAAATTAAACTCCATCTGTTCCCATTGTTCCAATCGATCAAGATCTGTTCTTGTAATCTTAGATAACCTTCACTATCCACTATCCCACCCATTTTGGTGTCATCTGCAAACTTACGAACCATCTCTCCCATACTCTCATCGAAATTGTTTATATAAATGATAAATAAAAGTGGACCCAGCCCCCAATCCCTATGGAACACTGCTGGTCACAGGCCTCCAGTCTGAAAAACAACTCTCTGCTGTTTAGCCAATTTTGTATCCTTCGATTAGGTTAGATTAGATTAGGGCTTGGATCGACACAACATCGAGGGCTAAAGGGCCTGTACTGCGCTGTATTTTTCTATGTTTCTATGTTCTATGTTCTATCCAATTGGCAAGCTCATGCTGAATCCCATATGATGTCATTTTACTAATTAGTTCATTAATGATTTGTTTGGATGTTGGCACTGAATTCCTATATATAGATTCCTGGAATCGGTTCACCAATTATAGAGTCACAGTCAACCAGTCCATGCCGACCATAATCCCAAACTAAACAAATCCCCCCTGCCTGCTCCTGGCCCATATCCCTCCAAACCCTTCCCAACCATGTACTTTATCCAAATGTCTTTTAAACATTGTAACAATGCCCACCTCCAACACTCCCTCAGGAAGTTCATTCCACACACAAACCACACTCTCTGCAAACAAATTGCCCTCATGTCTTTTTTTTAAATCTCTCTCCTCTCACCTTAAACATGTAGTCCCTAGTCTTGAAATCCCCCATCTTGGGGAAAAGAAATCACCATTAACTCTATCTGTACCCCTCATAAGCTTCTATCAGGTCACCTCTCAACCTGCTACGGTCCAGTGAGGAAAGTCCCAGCCTATCCAGCCTCATTTTATAACTCAAACCCTCCACACCCGGCAACTTCCTGGTAAATCTCTTCTGAACCCCCTCCAGCTTGATAATATTGACATAAGCTCGAAGTGAAGGTTAGAGTGGTGCTGGAAAAGCACAGCAGGTCAGGCAGCATCCGAGGAGCAGGATAATGGATGTTTTGGGCAAAAGCGTTGATTTTTTTCTGCTCCTCGGATGCTGCCTGACCTGCTGTGCTTTTCCAGCACCACTCTGATCTTGACTCTAATCTCCAGCATCTGCAGTACCCACATAAGCTAAAAGTGTCCCACTCCCCATCACACACTGCCTCAAGAGTTCGAACAGTGCAATCTACTCCGTTGGGACTTGGGAAACATCAGAACCACTGAGATCTGGGGTTGGGGAAAACAAGGACAAAAGGAGGCCATGCAGCCTTTTCAGCCTGCTCGCTATTCAGTGAAAACATGGCTGACTTTTAACCCCATTTTCCTGTACAATCCCTGAATCATTTTAACACGTAGATATCTATGGATCTTCAGTCTTGATGGCTGAACCTTTGTAGCACCTAGGGCAGAAAATTCTTATGATTCACCAACTCCTCCCCATCCCCCCCCCCCAACACACACACACACACACACACACACACACACAGTGAAGAGGTCACCCCTAACCACAATCTGAAATGGCTTGTCCCTTATTCTGAGATTGTGCCCACCAGTTTCAGCCCTCCCACTGGGGAAAGATTCATCTTATGGATCCCTGTCAGAACTTGGGATTGCTGTTGATTCTTCTAAACTCTGGAGAATAGAAGGCCAGTCTATGAAATCGTCCCTGACTGGACCATCCCTTCAATCCCAGGAATGTGTTTGGTGAAGGAATAAGATGTGGGAGATGGCTGTTGAGAAGGGTAATAGGGCTCAGGGTTAGATTGCTTTCCTGCAGTTGACATGTCATGGGTGATCTTTTGTTGCCTTCTGAAATAAAGGAAATAACTATAATTCATTGAAGGGAGCACAAAATGCAATGGACTATGGAAAATATTCCTCATTCACAAGATGGCGACTGCAGCAATTAGGAACTGTCCGGGCTCCATGACAGTACGCTCCCACTCAACTGACTGGCCCAGTTCCCCTCTGTTCCTTCTGCCTCTTCATTTCCCTTTTGTATCAGAGTTGACCTTTTCTGCGCTGGATGTGAAGGAAGGTCATTGTGAGGGCCTGTGGCAGCCAAACCGAATGTCCATTACATGAGGCCATGGTGAGTGTGGTTTCACCAAAGGCTCCACTGACGGCGGTGGCTATCATGGTGGCAACATGGTGGTTCTAGTCGGTCCCTCGTTGCCATGGCAACAGTGATGGTGTGGTGGGCCTAATCCAGAAATCCTTTTCATCTTCACGGGCACTTTCAGTAGTGTGTTCTATAGACACTCCATAAAGACTGATACACTCAAACAAGTTGATGTTAATAAGGAGGGTGTACTGGAAATTTTGAAAAAAATGCGAGAATAGATAAGTCCCCTGGTCCAGACAGGATATACCCAAGGTTACTATAGGCAGGGGGAGGAAGAGATTGCTGCCCCTTCGGCGATGATCTTTGCATCCTCACTGTCCACTGGAGTAGTACCAGAAGATTGGAGGGTGGCAAATGTTATTCCCTTGTTCAAGAAAGGGAATAGGGACAACCCTGGGAATTACAGACTAGTCAGTCTCGCGTCTGTGGTGGGAAAATTATTGGAGAGGATTCTGAGAGACAGGATTTATGATTATTCGGAAAACAATAGTCTGATTAGAGATAGTCAGCATGGCTTTGTGAGGAGCAGGTTAAACCTTCGTGAATTCTTTGAGGAGGCGACAAAACACATTGATGAAGGTAGAGCCATGGATGTGGTGTACATGGATTTCAGCAAGGTGTTTGATAAGGTTCCCCATGGTAGGCTCATTCAGAAAGTAAGGAGGTATGGGATACAGGGAAATCTGACTGTCTGGATAGAGAATTGGCTGGCCCATAGAAGGGCGGTAGTAGATGGAACGTATTCAGCCTAGAGCTCAGTGACCAATGGTGTTCCACAAGGATCTGTTCTGGGACCTCTACCTTTTGTGATTTTTATAAATGACTTGGATGAGGAAGTGTAAGGTTGGGTTAGTAAGTCTGCTGTTGACATGAAGTTTGGTGAAGTTATGGATAGTGTGGAGGGCTGTTGTAGGTTGCAACAGGACATTGTAAGGAGGCAGAACTGGGCTGAAAAGTGGCAGATGGAGTTCAACCTGGAAAACTGTGAAGTGATTCATTTTGGAAAGTCAAATTTGCATATAGAATTCAGGGTTAAAGGCAGGATTCTTGGCAGAGTGGAGGAACAAAGGGATGTTGGGGACCACGTCCATAGATCCCTCAAAGTTGCCACCCAATTTGATAGGGTTGTTATGAAAGCATACAGTATGTTGGCTTTCATTAGCAGGGGGATTGGGTTTAACAGCCACGAGGTTATGCTGCAGCTCTATAAAGCCCTGGCTTGACCACACTTGGAAAATTGTGTTCAGTTCTGGTCACCTCATTATAGGAGGGATGTGAAAGCTTTAGAGAGGGTGCAGAGGAGATTTATCAGGACGCTGCCTGGGCTGGAGGGCATGTGTTATGATGAAGTGTTGATGAGCGAGAGCTTTTCTCATTGGAGTGAAGAAGGATGAGAGGTGACTTGATAGAGGTATACAAGATGATGAAAGGCATAGACAGAGTGGATAGCCAGAGACATTTTCCCAGAGCAGAAATGGCTATCAGCAAGGGGCATAATGTTAAGGTGATTGGAGGAAGGTTTAGGGGAGATGTCAGAGGTCAGTTCTTTACACAGAGAGTGAGGGTGTTTGGAATTCACTACCAACAGTGGGAGTAGAGTCAGATACATGAGGGACATTTAGGCGACTCTTGGATAGACACATGGATGATAGTACAATGAAGGGTATGTAGGTTAGTTTGATCTTAGAATAGGATAAAAGGAAGGCACAACATCGAGGGCCGAAGGGCCTGTCCTGTGCTGTATTGGGTATGTTTCAAACCCAGGAGGGATGGAGGAAACAAAATATGAACTTTGTCCTAACTTTGTATCAATTATTTTCATGATTTCCATAATTAAAATGGTGCTGAATTGTGGTGATGTATACACATCTCACTGTATTTTCATAAATACAACTGACAATAAATTACTATTCTATTCCATTTCATTCAGCACTTTTGGGGGAATTGAAATCTCTCATTTACCATTAAATGTCTCAGGCTGAGCTGAAATCACTTCTGTTGCTGATTCCACCGAAGTTAATTTAAATGACATACCTTGTAGTTCCAGGACCTCAGTATCTTCTGTGAAACCTCACGCAAAACATACTCATCATCCAGATGTTATCTTCAAACCTCTCCTGCACCTTTAACTGTCTCAAGCCCCATTATTGATTTCCAAATTATTTTTTGACTTCTAAACAGCACTACAAAGTCTTACAATTTATACCATAAACATTGATGATCCTTTATCCCCCCTGCCTTTTTAGAATTTTTAATATAGGCCTTTTTTATTGCTGTCAGCTGTTTTTATTCTCTCGTGACAATTGTTCCTTTTTTAGCTAATAATTTTCTTAATTCTGATTTCCCCGCAGACCTGCACATGTAAGCATCTGAGCTGCATGAACCATTCCTCAATATCCTAGCAACCTAAAAGGCTTCCTTATCTCGCAGCACAGAAATACTAACCTCTATTCTGCTGCTTGTAGCTATTTTCTTTTACCCTAACAGTCTACATCCAATGCAGCATTACCAATTCATAAGCAGAAAATCCAACCCTTTTGAAATTGATTATTAATGTTTAATTATTAGCAGGGGTAATTTAACTCATTAAACAAAATCAAAAATCTAATGACTACACAGAAACCAGACACTTATCCCAAATGGGGATCAGGTATTGTCAAAGAATCACATAAATGACTTTTTATCACTGGACCGTAGGAGGTTGACGGGTGACCTTATTGAGGTTTATAAAATCACGAGGAGTATAGATAAGGTGAATGGCAGTGTCTTTTCCCTAGGGTGGGGGATTTCAAGACTAGGTGTTTTTATGGAGAAAGATTTTAAAAAGATACAAGGTGCTTTCTTTTCACACAGAGGTTGTTTCGTGAGTGGAACGAACTGGATGTGGATGTGATGGATGAGGATACAGTCACAACATTTAAAAGACATTTGGACAAGTTCATGAATAAGAAATGTTTGAAGGGATGTGGGCCCAGCGCAGGCAAGTGGGATTAGTTTAATTTGGGATAATGGACAGGTTGGACTGAAGGGTCTGTTTCTGTGCTGTATGAGTCTAAGTGTTAACAGTTAACTTGTCCTCTCTGGACCTCCCTGTAAAACTGATTTTCAACCATAACTGATTGATACAACAGACTTCTTTCGCCTTCAGAGTCCATTAAATAATTGGGAAAGTCAAAATCCCTTTGTGATGACAACAGTTTTATGCAAATTGATATTGTAATTAGAGGGTCAGAACCCGTTGCAATTGTTTCAACCCCATGATACGGTTCTGATCAAACCTGCCTAATAGCACTGTGTTTGTACCTACAATACATGGGCTGGAGCTTTCCCAGAACACCAACATCTTCTCAACAGCCAATAAAGGGTGGCCCACCACTTCAGAAATCCCAGGAAAGAATTTCAACTCCTCCCTCTTTCGATCAGTATTGCTCTGCTGAATCGCTATAATCTCCCCTTTTTTATGAATAAAATGATTGAAATTTCCTTTCAGGATTATCTTTCCCTATCTGAGTCTCATCTTTCTCCTGTTTTCCTTTCTACCTCACAGCGTCAGGTGCAGCTCCGTTGATCCTGACATTTACCCCGGAATCTCAACATTCTGGTTCTGAGTAAAACAATGAAGGCTGTGACCCCACTGATGGATGAGTCATAGAGCACCTAAACAGACCCTTCGGTTCAACCAGTCCATGCTGACCAGATATCCTAAATTCACTTAGTCCCCTTTGTCAGCACTTGGACCATATCCCTGTAAACTCTTTCTATTCATATACCCATCCAGATGCCTTTTAAATGTCATAATTGTCCCAGCCACCATCACTTCCCAAGCAGCTCATTCCTTACACGCACCACCCTCAGTATGAAAACGTTTTCCCTTTTAAATCTTTCCCCTTCACCCTAAACCTATGCCTCCTAGTTCTGGACTCCACCACCCCAGTGAAAAGACATTGTCTATTTACCCTATTCATGTGAATTTATAAATCTCTATAACCGCTCAGCCTCTGACGTTCCAGGAAAACAGCCCCAGCCTGTTCACCCTCTCCCTATACCTCAAACTCTTGAACATCCTTGTAAGTCTTTTCTGAACCCTTTCAAGTTTCATGACATCTTTCCCATCGCAGGGACAGCAGAATTGAACACAATATTCCAAAGTGGCCATAGACATTTTCAGGTGAGATGTGAACCAGAGACAGTGTGCACCTGTTTGGGTTCATGTGCAAGCTGCTATGGCACCAAATTGAAAGAACATTAGGGGAGCAATCTCTGGCATCCTGGCAATATTCATCGCTTAATCAACTTGCTTTCACTCTGGGATTGTGGCTAATGGGTGACTACATAGTCCAATGCTCGATCCACACACCCTGCAAGAGGATGGGCAGGTAGTGTTTGCTAATGAGGATGGATGGAATGTTTAGATTTTCACCGTGCAGAAAGAGGCTGCTCAGCCCATCCAGTGTGCACTGACCCTCAAAACAGCATCGCATACCCTGCATTTCCCAAGGCTAATCCACCCAACCTGCACATCCCTGGACACCATGGGGCAATTTCCCATGGCCAATCCAGCCTAACCTGCACATCTTTGGACTGTGGGAGGAAACTGGAGCACCCGAAGGAAATTAATGCAGATAGGGGGAGAATGTGCAAACTCCATTCAGACAGTCGTCTGAGGCTGGAATTGAACCAGGGTCCCATTCTTTCTTGTACATTCTTTCTACTATTTGTGCTTGGCCTCCACCTGGGGCTTCCTGGAGAATCTCGAGATGATGGACACCTTCACAGTTATTTCTTCTCCAGTTCGGGTGATCCTGGGCAAGAGATTCCTTCGGGTTGTGAGAATGTTCCAATTTCTGAGGGAGTCTTTGAGGACACCCTCGAAGTATTTCCTCTGCCCTCCTGGTCACTATTGCTATTGGAAGTAGAGAACTTGAATATTAAAGCAGGGACGTACTCCTGGGGCTCTATAAGGCTCGGGTCAGACCATATTTGGAGTATTGTGTGCAGTTTTGGGCCCCATATCTGAGGATAGATGTATTGGCCCTGGAGTGGGTTCACAGGAGGTTCTCGAGAATGTTCCCAGTAATGAAAAGCTGAACACATGAGGAACATTTGAGGACCATGGGACAATACTTGATGAAGTTTACAAGGATGGGGAGGGTGTGGGGGTGGGGGCAGGAATTTAATTGAAACATACAGAATACTGAATGGCCAGGATAGAGTGGATGCTGGGAAGATGTTTCCATCGTTAGGAGAGATTAGAACCCAAGGGCACAGCCTCAAAGTAAAGGGAAGACCTTTTAGAATGGAGATAAGGAGAAACTTCTTCAGCCAGACAGTGGGGAATCTATGGAATTCATTGCCACAGAAGGCTGTGGAGGCCAGGTCATTGAGCATATTTAAGACTGAGATAGAGTATCAAGGGGATCAAGGGTTACAGGGAGAAAGCAGGAGAATGGAGTTGAGAAACTTATCAGCCATGGGCTTATTAGACTCGATGGGCTGAATGGCCTATGTCTTATGGTCTTATGGATCTGATCTCGATCACAACTTGGCCACCTCGGAGGCTGCAAGCCCACAATCCTATCTCGCCACCCCACCTAGCATCTCCAACCCCATTTAGGGAATGAAAACAAAAAATGCTGAAGGGTCATGCAGCATCTATGGAGATTTAATGCATCCATTGCTCCTGATGTGGTCTCCCCTACATTGGAGAGACTGAGCACAAACTCAAGGACCAGTTCAGGGCACATCTCTGGTCCGTATGCTCCAGTCAACCCCACTTTCCGGCTGCCATCCATTTCAACTCCTCCTCCCACTCCCTCAACAACATGTCCATCCTGGGACACAAGACCACACGCAAACTGGAGGAAGAACATCTCAGCTTAACCCTCAGGAGCTTACAACCATATGGCCTGAACATAGAATTCACCAGCTTCCAAATCTCCCAACCCCAACTCAGGCCCAACCCTCCCTTTCCACCCTGCCCCCTTGACCTGACTCGTCCATCTCCCTTCCCACCAATCTGCTCCACCCTTCCCACTGACCAATCACAATCACCACCTACTTATCGCCATTCCACTGAGATAGATAGGTTCTTGAGTATCAAGGGGATCAAGGGGAGCTATCCCCCAGCCCCATCCTCCTCCCTCTATTTATTTCTCAATCCCTTCCCTTCGTCTAAGACTCGAAATGTTAGCTTGTTCTCTCTGCATGGATGGAGAAAGTGAGGACTGCAGAGGATGGAGATCAGAGTTGAGAGTGTGGTGTTGGAAAAGCACAACAGGTCAGGCAGCATCTGAGGACCAGGAGAGTCAACGCTTCGAGCATAACCCCTTCATCGGGAATGTTTCTCACTCACAATGGGCCCCATCATTTCTGATGAAAGGCTTATGTCCGAAATATTGATTCTCCTGCTCCACAGATGCTGCCTGTCCCACTGTGATCTCCAGGACTTTTTGCTTTGAGTTCGGATTCCAGTATCTGCAGTCATTTGCTCCCACTTGGTTTAGGGAAGATCAGATGATGGGGAAAAGAGTGAAGCGATGTAGAGAATTCTGATTAGATTAGATTACCTACAGTATGTAAACAGGTCCTTTGGCCCAACAAGTCCATACCGACCCTCCGAAGAGTAACCCACCCAGACGCATTCCCCAAATGTACCCCTGACCTAACACTATGAGCAATTTAGCATGGCCAATTCACCTGACCTGCACATAGAGTCATAGAGTCGTAGAGATGTACAGCATGGAAACAGACCTATCGGTCCAACCCGTCCATGCCGACCAGATATCCCAACCCAATCTAGTCCTACCTGCCAGCACCTGGTCCATATCCCTCCAAACCCTTCCTATTCATATAACCATCCAAATGCCTCTTCAATGTTGCAATTGTACCAGCCTCCACCACATCCTCTGGCAGCTCATTCCATACACATACCACCCTCTGAGTGAAAAAGTTGCCCCTTAGGCCTCTTTTATATCTTCCCCCTCTCACCCTAAACCTATGTCCTCTAGTTCTGGACTCCCCGACCCCAGGAAAAAGACTTTGTCTATTTATCCTATCCCTTGGATTGTGGGAGGAAACCAGAGCACCTGAAGGAAGCGCACACAGACAGGGGGAGAATGTGTAAACTCCATTAAGACAGTTGCCCGAGGCTGGAATCAAACCCAGGTCCCTGCCCCTGTGAGGCAGCAGTGCTAACCACTGAGCCACCATATCAAGTAAAGTCTCTCCCTATACTACAGACAGTAATACACAGAAAGGAAATCTGAACGCTGACTGAGTTTTATCTGACCAGTTAAGAATGGATACTGTGCCAACAACCTGTCAATTCTAACAGAAAACCTTGCAAGTGATGCCTGTTAGAGGCTTGTAACTACAAGTGGCTGGTTAAAAATGGTCAATAACTCTTCAGAAAATTTTGAGAAATCAGCGAACAGGATTGATTAAATTTGCCTCCATTTCCTGTTAGTTTAGGTCTCTCACGCTGTCAAATCATCATTAGTTCCCTGAAAAAAACTCCGTTGTACAGAAAATCCTCTCCACTTGAGCGCAGGCAATAAAATAAAAGATAAGGCAAATACTTCACCGGCAATTCGGCCTGTTTGTTGGAGGTTTGCTGCCAAGTGAATTCTCTGGAGAATTGGAATAGACCCTGGCACTCCTGCACCACAGTGCCAATCTGAAGAAAGTGTCACACACTGCCACCGCAGTCTTCCTTCTGTGTGGTGACTCTAGAGGGTGAAATGAGCAGTCAGTGAGGCTTGAGGAGGGTAAGACGAGGAGGTGATAGGGGCATTGTTTCCACACCAAAACATAGAGCGATGCTGGAGATTCAAGTGGTTACAATCAGTCTGGTTAAAATGGGGCCTCAGCCAAGCAGCTCCTCAGGGGTAAGGTAAATATTTTAACTTACTTATTTTCCGTAATCAACCTGCTCAGAGGTGTTATTACACACCTCTGGAGCAGGTGGGACTTCAACCCAGGCTGCCTGGTCCAGGGATAGGGACACGATTACTGTGCCACAAGATGGCTCTCAGAAGTTACCTTACTTTTTATTCCCATCTCCCCCAAACCTGCTTTTCCTAATGAATCTGCCGGGTGGTGTTATTCCACACCTCTAGAGCAGGTGTGACTCGAACCACAGGCCTCCCAGTCCAGGGGCATGGACGCTATTGCTGCACCACTAGAGGGCGCTTTTAATCAGGTCCTCTGCCATATATTTGGCCCACAATTTCAACTTGGAGTCATAGAGATGTACAGCATGGAAACAGACGCTTCGGTCCAACCCGTCCATGCTGACCAGATATCACAACCCAATCTAGTCCCACCTGCCAGCACCCGGCCCATATCCCTCCAAACCCTTCCTATTCATATAAACATCTAAATGCCTTTTAAGTGTTGCAATTGTACCAGCCTCCACCACTTCCTCTGGCAACTCATTCCATACCCATACCTAACTCTTGTGTAGGTCTCTTTTATATCTTTCCCCTCTCACCCTAAACCTATACCCTCTAGTTCTGGACTCCCCCACCCCAGGGAAATGACTTCATCTATTTACTCTATCCATGCCCCTCATGATTTTGTAAACCTTTATAATGTCACCCCACAACCTCCGACGCTCCAGGGAAAACAGCCCAAGCCTGTTCAGCCTCTCCCTATAGCTCAAATCCTCCAACCCTGGCAACATCCTTGTCAATCTTTTCTGAAACCTTTTGAGTTTCACAACATCTTTCTGATAGGAAGGAGACCAGAATTGCATGCAATTTTCCAACAGTGGCCTAACCAATGCCCTGTACAGCCACAACATGACCTCCCAACTCCTGTACTCAATACTCTGACCAATAAAGGAAAGCATACCAAACACCTTCTTCACTATCCTATCTACCTGCGACTCCACTTTCAAGGAGCTATGAACCTGCACTCCAAGGTCTCTTTGTTCAGCGACACTCCCTAGGACCTTACCATTAAGTGTATAAGTCCTGCTAAGATTTGTTTTCACAAAATGCAGCACCTCATATTTATCTAAATTAAACTCCATCTGCCACTTCTCAGCCCATTGACCCTTCTGGTCAAGATCCTGTTGTAATCTGAGGTAACCCTCTTTGCTGTCCACTACACCTCCAATTTTGGTGTCATCTGCAAACTTATTAACTGTACCTCTTATGCTCAAATCCAAAGCATTTATGTAAATGACAAAAAGTAGTGGACCCAGCACCGATCCTTGTGGCACTCCATTGGTCACAGGCCTCCAGTCTGAAAAACAATCCTCCACCACTACCCTCTGTCTTCTATCTTTGAGCCAATTCTGTATCCAAATGGCTAGTTGTCCCTGTATTCTGTGAGATCTAATCTTGCTAACCAATCTCCCATGAGGAACCTTGTCGAACACCTTACTGAAGTCCATATAGATCACATCTACCGCTCTGCCCTCATCAATCTTCTTTGTTACTTCTTCAAAAAACTCAATCAAGTTTGTGAGACATGATTTCCCACACACAAAGCCATGTTGACTATCCCTAATCAATCCTTGCCTTTCCAAATACATGTACATCCTGTCCCTTAGGATTCCCTCCAACAACTTGCCCACCACCGAGGTCAGGCTCACTGGTCTATAGTTCCCTGGCTTGTCCTTACTGCCCTTCTTAAACAGTGGCACCACCTTTGCCAACCTCCAGTCTTCCAGCACCTCACCCGTGACTATTGATGATACAAATATCTCAGCAAGAGGTCCAGTAATCACTTCTCAAGCTTCCCACAGAGTTCTCGGGTACACCTGATCAGGTCCTGGGGATTTAAATTAGTTCTGGGTTTTACAAGACGAGAGGAAATCCAAAACCGTTGGAATGGAGAAGCATAACTCATGTTTCACAGAATCATCGAATCCCTACAGTGTGGAAACAGGCCATTTGGCCCAACAAGTCCACACCGACCCTCCAAAGAGTAACCTACCCAGACCCATTCCCCTACCCTATTCCCCTACATTACCCTGGCTGATGACGAGCTCATTCTCAAAACGTCAACTCTCCTGCTCCTCAGATGCTGCCTGACCTGCTGTGCTTTCCCAGTGCCACACATTTTGTCTCTGATCTCCAGTGTGTGCAGTCCTCATTTCCCCCTGGTTCATGTGCCTAACCTACACATCCCTGATACTCTGGGCAACTTTGCTGTTTGAAGGACGTGTGTGTGCCCAGCAACCTTAACACTCTGAGACACAGGATTTTCCCCATCAACGACAGAGGACAATGAAAGAGATAAACTTGCCAAAGCCCTGCTGGACCATGGGACTACTCTCTCATTAGAGAGAGAGAGAGAGATAGCTGGTGATGGTTTAACCTGGGGGTCCCCACACCTCAGATGAGGGGACACTCCTTCATGATAACCGATATAGGAATTGGAACCCATCCAATATAGGCGTCACTGTCCATCACCAACCAGATGTCCAACCAACTGACCCAGTCATAAAAGTGTATGTGGTGACATCAGTGCTTGGAACCATACGTTCCCCAATCAGTGCACATGCAGTTATCGGTGTCAGTGAACACTCCCCTAACAAAAACGCTACATGGTGGATGAGCAGGCTGGGAGCTGTGGTTTCACAGTGAGTTAGAAATACAATTACAAGTATGTAGACACCAGCAAAGATTTCTGGAACACACAGCCATCCCCACATCATACACAGTGATTGTTGATCATGGTGAAACATGGTGAAAGACCAGAAGCCAGTTCAGCTCAATGTCCAGCACAGCCACGATGTCGGGACAGAGGGATGGTGGCGATGATGACTGTACATCAGTGATGTCGAGTGACAGCTACCAGCAGCAAGTTGTCAGATATAAATGCAACACAGAGCCACAAGTACCTCTCCAGACTGTCATACAATCTTCACGGAACGACATTGAAATGTGAAATGCTAATTTTATAACTGTTTTACTTGTGCTGTATGCTCATTGGATTGACAACTCAAGTCTATGTACATATCTGTTTGGGATAATCTTTCATACCTTAAAAAAAAGGGAAGACATTATATGATGTATCACAGTTGTATTACCTTTAAGAAACACAGAATGTTGATATACATTTAAAAGTCACAGCATATGTCAGTATACCTTTAAGAAACACAGTATGCCTACATACCTTTAAGAGACACAGTATGTTGGTGAGAGACAGATTCATGATAACACCACTGTGTCAGAGCACGTGACCTAAGGGTAGAAAGGTCTCAGACTCCAACTTAACTGTGATTACTTGAAGCATGACACGTTGATGGAAGTGAGCCTATCTTTATAATCAAAGAGATTGATGGTAGCCTGGAATGGATGTGCGTGTAAATGTAATGTTTGTGAGTATTGGTGAACTGTAGTGATCTGCTGGATCCTTCAATACCATGTTCCCCATCCCCCTCTTATGAGCGATAACATTAAGGCAATGTAATTAAACTTATGAAAGACAATTAGAGAGATCTAATCGTGGAGGTTTCTGTGAATCTCCCATTTCCCACACCCCCCCCCCCTTCAGAAATGGGAAGTGCCACATCTGGGGCAAGATTAAGAGACTCCCAGCCTTGTCCACCAATTTCACCACAACAGAGGGTCCCTCTGTCAGGATGAAAATACAGGCCTCAGTGTTGAGTCTCAGAGGTTGTAGAGCACTGAACTGAAAGGTGAGGTGATATCCCTCAATGAGGAACGTTGAGCTTCATTGGAGCCATTGAGCACCTCCCCCAGCCTCCATTCTTGTCCCAGTTGAACCCCTGCCTCCAATCTTGCAGGTAAATCAACATCCTTTCCTGGTCGGGAGTCGACACTCTTCACCCAGCTGGTGTGAGGACAGCTACTGGCATCAGCGGTTATTTTGCCCCTCGTCCCAGTTGGGGAGGCGTTACCACACCTACCTGTGGAGCAGGTTGGACTTGAGACCTCCTGGCCCAGAGGTAGAGATACCACCACTGCTCCACAAGACCCCTCTTGGGGCCAGTGGTCAAGGGCCTTTAGGTTGCAAATAATTGACCTCTTTAATGGCTCTTATTTGGTGTTGGGTGAAGAAAGTCAATTTGCCTGAGGTAGTGAGGAAGGAGATGTGGAGTATCGCTCGGGCCATTCTGTCCAATTATTTGACCTTCCTACCCCCATGCCCTCCAGCCCCACTGGAGGGGAATGTTGCAGCTCTGACTTTCTCTGCACCTGCTCTCCCACAAAAGAGGGTAGCCATGACTACAGCCATGAGCGTTTCCTGTTTTGACATCTCCGGCCTCCATCTGATTCTGCTTCCTGCTTGCGGATCAATCCAGTGAAAGGTCCTTGGTAACTGCGCAGCCTCTTTGAGAGTGATTAAAGATGTGGACACTGAGTGACAGAAGCAATCTGGGGCCTTTTTGGACGGTTAATTCTCAAAATCCGAGGTGAGGTAAAGGGACTTTGCTGGGTTATTTCTATCGCTCCCTCCCCTCCTTTGTTGTTTAAATGTGGTGGATGCCCTGGTCAAACTACAACAAGTGCCACTTAATCACTTAAACCTAACTATATTTATGATGTTAGCTTCCACTTTCTATTGAATTACACGCTAAATGTCCTGTCCAAAATCTAACTGTCGGACAGCGTACTGGGCACGCATTTACAGCTGGCACTCAGTTTGTGCATCTTTCAAACTCTGATTCAAGTAAATGCTAATTGATTCCTGTCCTGCCTCTAATCGCAAGGTGGAGAAAGTTCATTCCTGAAGAAGGGCTTATGCCTGAACCGTCGAATTTCTTGTTCCTTGGATGCTGCCTGACCTGCTGTGCTTTTCCAGCAACACATTTTCAGCTCTAATCGCAAGGTGCCTAATATTGAAAAAGGTTCATCACTGTGGATTGAAAGGTAGTGGATATCGATCATCCGTCGCTGCAATTGGTTTACATTTATCTCAAAGACAGGCTTATTTGCAAGAGGAAATGAGCGACATTCTCGACTGTGCTTCTGGTGAGACCCTTCAATTACACCCTGGAGTAATACAGTTAATCCCAGTCACAGCCAGTATTCATCCATTCTCCGAAATTGGAACCATCAGCGTTCACCTGACTACTGAATGACCAATGAGATCGCAGGCTTCCCGAACAGATTCCACACTAGATACAGAGGAACCTCGATTATCCGAACAACACAGGCGGGCAGTATTTTGTTCGGATAATCGAATTCCGGATAACACAGTTTACCGAAGCATCGGGACCTTGCAAATTTGTTTGGATAATCTGAAATTCGGATAATCGACTTTCGGATAATCGACATTCCTCTGTATAAGGTTTGACATGGGCATTTGCAATAGTTTGCTGTTCATTAAAGAACAAACAAAATCAAATGCTTTTCATCTTGTCGCACAAGCCTAACACTGGACGCTCATTTCCAACCTTGGACATGCTGGGGTTGGACTGGGGTGGACAAGGTCAGAAGTTACACGACACCAGGTTTATTTAAAATCACACAAGCTTTCAGAGCAATGCTCCTTCATCAGATTCACTGCAAACGTGATGTTCCTGCTTTTTAGTTTAAATGTTTTTTTTCCACAGGATGTTCCTAGCAGCCCTTGGGAAAGTGGTGGAGAGCCGTCTATGGTCTACTTGTTGTAGATGCACCCAGAATGCTCTTAGGGAGGGATTTCCAGGATTTTGACTCAGCAACATTAAAGGATCGGCGACATATTTCCAAGTCAGGGTGGCGAGTGGCTTGGGAAGGAGCCCTCAGGTGGTGGTATTTCCATGTATCTGTTACCCTTGGCCTTCCAGATGATTTGGAAGGTACCTCAGCGTGTTGCTGGTTGCATTGTTACGGCCATGACAAATAAGGTGATGCCTGCACGAAAAATCCTTCCTTTTCACTTGATGCACTGACTTGGGAAACCTCACATGGAGAGAGTCCAGGGCCATCTTTAACTCAGTCCACCCAACTGGCATCTGATGGATTTGGAGGTGAAATATCAATTTCACTCTCCAGCCAACTGTCAAGGAGGTAAATGATATGTTGGCCTTCATAGCAAGAGGATTTCAGCAGAGGAGCAATTGTATAGGGTCTTGGTGAGCATTGTGTGCAGTTTTATCTGAGGAAGGATGTTCTGGTGATGGAGGGTGTGCAATCAAGGTTTACTAGACTGAATCCTGGGATGGCAAAGGTGATGTATAAGGAGATAATGAATCAGTTAGGAATATATTCCCTGGCGTTTAGAAGAATAGAGGGTGATCTCATACAAACAGATTAAATTTGAACAGGACTGGACAGAGTAGACACAGGAAGGATGTTCCTGATGACTAGGGAGTCCAGAACAAGGGGGTCACATTCTAAGGATATAGGGTAAGCCATTTAGGACTAGGATGAGGAGAAATGTCTTCACCCAGAGAGTGGGGAGCCTGTGGAATCCTCTGCCACAGAAAGCAATTGTGGCCAAAACAGTGAATGTTTCCAAGAAGGAGTTGGATAGAGTTCTTGGGGCTAAGAAGTCTGGAGAGAAAACAGGAACAGGTGACTGAATTGGATGAACATCCCTGGTCAGATTGAATGGTGGAGCAGGCTCGAAGGGCCGAATGGTGTCCTCCTGTTCCTATTTTCTATGTTTCTATTTCTTAGATGTAAATCTACATTTAACCTGTTGATGGACAGTCCTGGTCAGCTGCTTTCATGGGTCAACATTGGCAACAACTCGACTGCTCCTCATGACAAGCCCTTCCTTCCCAGGGTCTTTCTTGTAAACCTCTCCAGGCCCCTTCCAATGTCAGCACACCCTTCCTTAGATACGGGGCACAAAAATGCTCACAATATTCCATTACTACTTCTCTCGTAACATTTTCCAGCAGTCCAATGTTCACTCTTGCCTTTTTCTTGCACCCTTTTAAACCAAAAAGAAAACTCTTGCAATTTTCTTCTGTATTATTAGCTTGCTTCCCTTCATCTCCTCCCTCCTTATTACTTTAATTTTAGTTATCCTCTGCTAGTTTTTAAAGGCTTCTCAATCCTTTGACATCCCATCACCACGTTGTATGCTTTTTCTCCTGTTTTGATGCTGTACCTGACTTCTCTGTTCAGCCATGGTTGCCTCATCCTCCCCCGATTATGTTTCCTCTTCCTTGGGATGAATTTCTGCTTGGCCTCCTGAATTACTCTCAGAAACATTGCTCACCATCTTCCCTGCTAGGCTTCCCTTCCAATCAACTCTGGCCAGCTCCTCCCTCGTGTCTTTGTAGTTACCCTTACTCAATTGTAATACCGTTACATCTGATTCAAGTTTCTCCATTTCAAACTGGAAGGTAAATTCTGTATAATATGAGCACTGGCCCTAAGGAGTTCCTTCACCTTAAACTTCCTGTGTTGGATTGTTCCACTTTCTGATAACATTTTAGAGCAGTTTTGCCAAAAGTTTTTAAGAGTGAGTTTTGGTTTATAATAAAACCCATTAGGCTTTCAGCCAGATCTTCTTGGGACTATAACAAATCTGACAAAGTTTCATCAGCAATTCTTATAATTAAGGGTTTCTTATGATTCTGATTTTGAATCACCTTTGTCACACCTCTCCACAAACTTACATAGATCATTAATGAAGTAATCTGTGGATTTCTTTGGATGCTGTACTCCTCTGTCAAATCTTGCACTCTTTCTCACATTTCACAGAGGGTAGTGCAATGGAAATCAAACAACTCTGGTGTGTTCCCAGAGCCAAGTGTGAAAAGATTTAGCCAAACTATCCAACATTCCCAATTTACCCAACTGGTGAACTCAGGTTCAAAGAAAACACTCACCAGCTCTCCGTACTGAACAAGAAAATAATTTATTCAAAGTAAGTTGTTGTCTTTAGCCAATGACAATGAGGAATAATGAGTTGCTAACTTATATCTCTCTAATTTAACTCTACACCATCTCACCCTTCATAAGTCTTACAGACACTCAAAGACAGGCAAGACATAATTATTAAGAATAGAAAAATGAAAAGAAAAATCAAGGATGCACAGTTCAATAGCACCAGGCTAGACCATAGGGTTCAATGAGTTGCTTTCTTTCTCTCCCATTTGATGATTTTGATTTCTTCCCCCAATGATATACCATTGCTGTCTTTCATTGAATGTTTGAGAATTTACTCCTTTCGGAGAGTCTGAGGATGATTTTCCCTTTTCCTTTCAACAAGGTGATTTGCAGAGAAACATAAATGGACACTAGAACTGGAGACTTTCTAATTGCTCCGCACAAGAGATGGAGACACAGGGAGACAATTATTTCCTTTGATGCTTTCTCTTAGTAACATGGATGCTCCTCTGCCGCATTGATCCTGCACAAGCCATGGCCACCAGGTCAGGAGCTATGGTCACAATCACCAGGTCAGGAACCATGGTCACCGTGGCCACCAGGTCAGGAGCCATGGTCATCATTGCCACAAGGTCAGGAACTATGGTCACCATGGCCACCAGGTCAGGAGCTATGGTCACAATCACCAGGTCAGGAACCATGGTCACCGTGGCCACCAGGTCAGGAGCCATGGTCATCATTGCCACAAGGTCAGGAACTATGGTCACCATGGCCACCCAGGTCAGGAGCCATGGGAACCATGGCCACCAGGTCAGGGGTCACTAGGTCAGGGACCATGGTCACCAGGGCAGGAGCCCCCATGGTCACCAAGTCAAGAGGCAGTCAAAATCTTGTTGAGCAGTTGTCCCCCTATTTCAGAACCTAACAGCACATTTACGCTGTGTTCATTTATACTCACTGTTCCAGCAGAAAGCGACATTGTCCACAACTCTCAATGCACTCCAGTAAACAGGATTTTCAAAACTACAGCCAACCCATCACACTCATTGGTTGAAAGTAGTATCCTTTGTTTTAAGTCTACGATTCAAAGTAAAGAAAATAAAAAGATTTAAGTTCCATTATTTTGTTAGTCCTGACGTTTAAATAATTGTTAAAGGCTTGCAGTGCCTCTGCAAATGTGACTAATATTTCATTTACCCCTTGCTGAATATAGCATCTTGGTGTGCTGAGTGAAATCATTCCATTATCTCTGACACAGCAGATAATGAAAAGAAGGATGTGAATTTATGTACCACCTTTCTCTCAGACATCCCAAAGCACTTTACAGCCACATAGTATGCTCACTTGCTGTAGTGTCATGGGACAGGCAAGTTAACTACACATACACACAGCACAAAGATCGGGAAGCAGGGATTCATTATTAGACTGGCAATATATCTTTGTAACCATTATGGAAAAGTGTACCTTAGAGGAATGTTGCTGATCCACCAGGACGTTGTTAAGGAGGTTAATTCTTAACCAGCTGGGTAATAAGCTCTGGAGGAGGGGTGCCTAACGCTAACCTCCTGTGACTGTGTAACACCGATTATCTTGCCTCTCAGACATGAAGAGGATCTTTTACTCCCCGTGGCCTCACGATCTCAGCCGTTTGGTCCAGATGGCCTTCCTGGCCCTCCTGAAGCTGTTGGCCCTCGCCCCTACCATTTCCCAGCTTTCTAACCAGCCTCAGTGGCTTTGGTCTGTGTCCTTGCCTCCTTGATGCTGACCCACCAGTCTGGAACTAAGCTCCAACTCCTGGCTGCAACCCCTCCTCTCTGTTTATCTCCATCACTCCCTGAGAGTCCTCCGGCTCAGGGGTGCTGTCAGTCAGTCTGGCGAGGACTCCTGCTGTTGCATGCTCTAATTCCCCTTTCTGTTTCTCTACACAGAACCAGGGGAGGCATAGGCCTAGTGATATTGTCATTGGACTGATAATCCAGAAACCCAGGTTCAAATCCCACCACAGATTTAAAAAAATTGGAATTAGAACCTAATGATGACCATGAATCCATTGTTCATTGTCTGAAAAAAAGCATCTGGTTCACTAAAGTCCTTTAGGGAAGGAAACTGCCATCCCTAACCTGCATGTAACTCCAGACGCACAGTGATGTGGTTGACTCTTAACTGCCTTCTGGGCAATAAGTGCCAGTTTGGTCAGCATGCCCTCATCCTGTGAACCTTTAATAAAAAATCAGAGGCTTCTACTCAAGCCCAGTCCAGCTCCTCCTCCTTTTTGGCCTTTCCCTGTGGCCTCCAGCTCCAGCCTCCAGAGGAACTGATAGGGTTTCCCCCACCATCGCTACCTGCTCCTGGAGGACCTGCGACAGTAGGAAATGCAGCAGCCAATTTGCCCACAGGCAGCTATGAGCTAAAGGCCAGGTCATCTGATTTTAACGGTGTTGGTTGAGGGATATGAATGAACTGAGCTACAGGGGACAACTCCTCTCTCTCCTTTCCCACAATAATGTCTTGGGTTTTGTTTTACACTCAGTTGAGAGGGCACATGGGACTTGTATCTCAACGTCTCTGCTAACAGGCAGCTCCAGTTCCCCAGGCAGTATGGCACTCCCTCGGCACTGCATTAGAATCCCATTTGTGCTTGAGCCCCTGAAGTGGAACCACCTGACTTGGAGATGAAACTACTCTGCCAACACTGAAGAAAGCGAAAGTATGAACTTAATTTAATTAGGTGTTGGTTTTAGATTTTCAGAATGAGGAACATGGGTTGCCTCCCCCTATAAGTCTGAGCACTGGCCCGGAAACCAAGTGTCTCACCCTCAGTCTTGTACTGACTGTTACCATCTGCATTTACCTTTATAACCGTTTTATGTTATTGGAGAAGCAATGAATTCAACGTGTCATTCCAATTAACCATGAAAAACCTGGAGACATAGATAATGAAACGAAGAGTCATTTGCTCTAATTGGCTCAATGTGATGGACCAAGATACAGACAGCAAAATGCCGCGCAGAATATACAACCCAGATCACTCACTCATACTCTGTTGCATTAATTAATCAATCTCTCAATTCTGCTTCAGAGTCCCCGGGAAAACATTCTCCCAATGAGGATATCAGGCATTGGGCCATCGATCCCCTTGTTGCTGAGACAGGCTCACTTGCCTGATAACTTGTTTGGCAATGATTGGCCTCTCGAGACTATTCCTGAAATAACTGCGGTTACACGAAGCAGGCAATTAGGCTTTTAGAGCTGATTACACACTTGTGCAGCAGTAACTAGTGCTCACCAGGATGTCAAAGCAAGCAAGCTGCTAAAGAACCTGAGGAGACAATTACATTTTAAGATATGTCAGGGAAGCTCTGCAGAGCATTAGACACTCAGTTCATCTCATGAACAGAACTGTTATTCAGCTTGCAATGGCAAGCCACCCTCACTCCGAACAGAGCAAGACCTCTGTTCAGACAGGTTGATCTCCTTCCAGTGCCCGATTTAAACAAAAAGGGACTACACCCTTTGATTTCTCACAGCTATATTATTAAAAGCAACTCCTTGGCTATTGTTAAAAATCACACCGCACCAGGTTCTAGTCCAACAGGTTTATTTGGAAGCACTAGCTTTCGGAGCGCTGCCCCTTCATCAAGTGGTAGTGGGGCAGGATCATAAGACACAGAATTTATAGCAAAAGATTACAGTGTCATGCAACTGAAATGATATATTGAACAAACCCAGATTGCTGTTAAGTCTTTTATCTTTTGGAATGGGTTGCAGGTTTCAGTTCATTAATATGTAAATCCCAGAACTTCTTTCAAGTCACACTCTCGAGACAATTTAAAGTTTTATCAAAAATGGTGACATCTCAGTTCAGACAATGTATTAAAGGTGTGAGGTTAGAGTCTGTATCCCAGTCTTGAGTTGGACTGGGTGGCACTGTGGCTCAGTGGTTAGCACTGCTGCCTCACAATGACGGGGACCTGGGTTTGATTCTAGCCTCAGGCGACTGTCTGTGTGGAGTTTATACATTCTCCCCGTTTCTGTTGTGGTTTCCTCCGGGTGCTCTGGTTCCCTCCCACGATCCAAAGATATGCAGGGAAGGTGAATTGGCCATGCTAAATTGCCCATATTGTCAGGGGTGTGGGTCTGGGTGGGTTACTCTCCTGCTCCTAAGATGTTGCCTGACCTACTGTGCTTTTCCAGCACCATACTCTCAACCATACTCGGTATATCCCTATTAACCAAATACATTTAGATGAGTTCAAAATAGTTGAACCGGCAGAATTTCATATGCCTTGCTATTTGGTCCTCAATAGCAATTAGTGAAGTTTGAACTGAAAATGTCCAAAAATTATTTTTTGTTTTAAGGGGAGCAAAGTGCACGTTAAATATCTCCCTGCTTCTGCAGTAATTTACTCAGTGTGTACTTTTTGTGAAGAGGGCTTAAGGCAAAGGAAGGTTAATCTTTATTAGAACAGTGAGTCGGTGACTGGACCTTATCAACTGCATGTTTTCCCCTATTCTCTGATGCTATGGCATCAAATTTCAGGCGGTGTAGGACTTGAATCTATTTGCTTTTCCTCCAAAATCTGACAGTTACAAGAATTATTGAACTGTCTAATATCTTGAGTTACATTTTATGACCCGTTGGTTATTCAGACATCAAAATTACGCAAGAGGTTGCTTTATAGTGGACTACTTAACACCTATACTAAAATGTTAGAGAGGTGTGATGGTGTGCTTGGTATAAAAGCTGTATTTTCCCAGTCACTGCATGCTGTGGGAAATTGGGAAAATATGACCAGAGTGGGAAAATGAGACTTGGGAAACAAAGGTTTTTAACCCCTAGTTTGAACAGCAACTGGTGGAGTTTCCTGTGGTCTTCTCTCTCATTTACCCTTCCCCCCCTCAGGAATGGTCACAGTCACAGTTTTTAATCCACTGCATACTTTTGATTGCCAACATGTTGAACAGTAAACCCACCTCCCCACCCCCAGCCAATGGTCTTCAGCGTCCATCTTTCCACCTCAGTGAGCCCATAAACAGACAGCTCCCCCCCCCCCCCCCCCCCCCCACCCCCACTTTCCTGGTAGCTCTTATTCACATCGGTGAGACCCAACATAGAGTAGGTGTCCGTTATGCCGAGAGTCTTCACCAGGCCCGAAACAGCTAATCTGATCTCCTGGTCACCGGTCATTTCAACTCCCCCTCCCACTCCCCCTCTGACTTGTCCATCCTCAGCTTCCTCCATTGCCACAACGAACCAAACCGCAAACTGGAGGATCAAAACCAGAGGTCATTTTCCACCTGGGCTGCCTGCAGCCCAGAGGACTCAACGTTGACTTCTCCCGTCTCAAATAACCTTCCTTCCCATCCCACCAGCTCCACTTACAGTCCCTCCCCCCCCCCTTTCCCATTCCACCTATCAACCCTTCCACTCCACTTACCGACTCTTCTTCCTTCACAACCGGATTCATCCCTCCCTTCGACCAACCAAAATGTGCCCTCCATCTGTGTCCACCTATCACTACCTCATCATTCCGCTAATCTCCCCACCCTGCCTCCGCCAACCCCTTTACCTGCAGCTCCCCCCACACGCACCCCCCACTCCAAAGGAAGGGTTACACCTGAAACATCTATCGGGGTAAATGTAGGGGTATGGGTGGGTTGCGCTTCGGCGGGTCGGTGTGGACTTGTTGGGCGGAAGGGCCTGTTTCCACACTGTAAGTAATCTAAGTAATCTAAGTAATCTTCTCCATCTCCTGATGCTGCCTGGCTGGCTGGGTTCTTCCAGCCTTCTGCCTGTCTACTTTGATTTCTGGCAACTGCAGTTTTTTTCTGATTCTTCGAATGTGTGGCTTGCTCAGCCATGTCAGAAAGCAGTGAAGGGTCAATCACGTTACTGTGGGTCTGGAGTCACCTGTAGGCCAGACCAAGTAACATTGGCAGGTTTCCTTCCCTTAAAGTTGGTTCAACAAATTTCAAATATTTGATTTCTCTCAGGGCCAGTGCATGTAGAATCTTCAAACCGTTTTAAGGCAGAGGGAGATAGAGTCTTGATGACCAAAGGGGTGGAAAATTAGGGGCAGCATGGTGGCTCAGTGGTTAGCACTGCTGTCTCACAGCACTGGGGACGTGGGTTCGATTTCACCTCCGGGTGACTGTCTATGTGGAGTTTGTACATTCTCCCCGTGTCTGCATGGGTTTCCTCCCACTGTCCAAAGATGTGCAGTTTAGGGTGGATTGGCCATGAGCAATGTAGGGTGGTAGGATAGGGTTGGGTCTGGGTGGGATGCTCTTCAGATGTTCAGTGCAGACTCAAATAGCCTCGATCTGCACTGGAGGGATCCTATGATTATTGGGACATATCTGGGAATAATCTCATTTGACTTTGTGTGTAGCAACCATAACAAATACAACTTGCATTTATATAGTGACTTACAGTAGAAGAACACTGTGCTAAGCTGTAATTTGGGCTTCAACCGCCTTGTGGATCTACAGGACACAGAACAAAGCAGTGAACAATAGAAATAGCACAACATGCAACAGTAATTACATTTAATTATCTCCTTACCTAGGTCCCTGCTGTGCTAAACTCTGTGTTCATGCTAGATCATTTCTTTGCAGTTTTTTTGTGTTAACAAAAGTCCCTGCTTTCATTGTGCACAGCTTCAGAATCTCCAACTTTGACCCAGCTAGTTTAACAAATATTCCCCTGAAAACTACTGGGATTGAAGACATGGGATTAATCTTATTTGGAGAGGGGGGGGGGGGGGGGGCGCAGTTTTAGTTCATCCTGAATGTAGTAAACACACATGGGGGTGGTATGGTGGCTCAGTGGTTAGCACTGCTACCTCACAGTATGGGGACCCAAGTTTGATACCAACTACAGGCGACTGTCTGTGTGGAGTCTGCACGTTCTCCTTGTGTCTGTGTGTGCTTCCTCCGGGTGCTCTGGTTACCTCCCACAGTCTAAAGATGTGCAGGTCAGGGTGGATTGGCCATGGGAAATTGCCCCTAGGGCTCAGGGATGTGTCGGTTAGTTGTGTTAATCAAGGGTAAATGTAAAGTAATAGGGTAGAGGAATGGGTCTGGGTGGGTTACTCTTCAGAGGGTGGGTGTGGAGTTGTTGGACCGAAGGGCCTGTTTCCATACTGTCAGGATTCTATGTAATATCTAACTCTTTCTTAAAAATATTCAGTGTTTTGGCCTTGACTGTTTTCTGTGGCAGAGAATTCCACAGGTTCTCCATGCTCTCTGTGGGAAGACATTCCTACTCCATCTCTGTTCTAAGTGCCCTTCCCCTTTTTCCTTAAATTCTGACCATAGGTTCTAGACTCCATGATCATCAGGGGCATCCTTTCTGTGTTTGTCCCGTTGGATTTGTTGGACCAAGGATTGGGCAAGACCTAACCCAACGTTGCATCCAATCCTGGCAATTTAACGTTGAGCTGAAAATGTGTTGCTGGTTAAAGCGCAGCAGGTCAGGCAGCATCCAAGGAACAGGAAATTCGACGTTTCGGGCACAAGCCCTTCATCAGGAATGAGGAAAGTGTGTCCAGCAGGCTAAGATAAAAGGTAGGGAGGAGGGACTTGGGGGAGGGGCGATGGAGATGTGATAGGTGGAAGGAGGTCAAGGTGAGGGTGATAGGCCGGAGTGGGGTGGGGGCGGAGAGGTCAGGAAGAAGATTGCAGGTTAGGAGGGCAGTGCTGAGTTCGAGGGAACCGACTGAGACAAGGTGGGGGGAGGGGAAATGAGGAAACTGGAGAAATCTGAGTTCATCCCTTGTGGTTGGAGGGTTCCCAGGCGGAAGATGAGGCGCTCTTCCTCCAACCGTCGTGCTGTTATGTTCTGGCGATGGATTTAACGTTGATCCCATCGGGCACAGCGTAGATTAAGCCAGATCCCTTGGGATTCCCTCTCTGCAGACTGGATTAAAATCCACCCGAATCTCCCAAGAACAGGAAGAGGCCATTTGCTGGGTTCAAACCAATCCCACGGCATCTGGATCGAGTGCTGAAACACTTCCTTGAATACGCATTTGGAACAAAACATCAATGACATTTGTACCAAAGTCCTCCCAACTTCCCATGGAGTCGTGTTGACAGCTCTGGGATGCGGGGATTGGCTTTTTTTAATTTTTAAGACAAGCCAACGGCAAAATAAAAACCATCAGAAAAAGAAATCTTTTCATTGTCACAGAAATCATTAACAAAGGGGGTAGTTACAGCTTAAGTAGTTCATGGAGTACAGTTAGAGACAGGCTGAATCGTTTGGTAATGAATACACTGGAGGATTTCCCAGGGCCACCAGTATTCCCAGGGTTAATTCCTGCCAGATGTGTTAATGAGCAGCTTTAGTAATTAGAGACTATTGTACATTATCCACTTGTTTTACACAGGCTGCCTTTGCTGTCAGTGCAACTACAGTAATGCATGCACCACACCTGCAATCACCTGTCACTGCCAACAATGCTACACTTGGCTAGTCCCAGGGATGGAGGGGCGGAGAGGTTGAGCAGGGTGGACTTGTGCTCAATGGACTTTTGAAGAACGAGAGGTGACCTTATTGAAACACATAAAATTCTTAGGGAGCTTGATAGTATAGATGCGGAAAGGTTGTATCGCCTTGTGGAGGAGCCTAAGACCATAGGTACCGTCTCAGAATTATGGGTCCCACAATTAAGACAGCGATGAGAAGGAATATGAGGAGGGGAGTGATTCTGTGGAATTATCTACCGCAGAGGGCTACCAAGGCTGGGTCATTCAGTATACTCAAGGCTGAGTCAGACATGCCTTTAATCGTAATCAAGGATTACGGGGCAAGGCAGGAAAGTGGGGTTCAGGGTTATCAGATCAGTGAATGGTGGAGCAGTGCTGATGGGCTGAGTGGCCTACGTCTGCCCCTCCATGTTATGTGGGAAGTTTGCTGCATCGAATAATAGAATAATCTGTGATACTGAGAGACACGAAATACTTTAACAACACGCAGATGTGTTTTTTAAAACATTTCTCTCCAATGCAGAGGGTCTGAAATGTTGTGTGCTCTCACTCGATCAGACCTTATGAAGAGAACCCATTGCTTCCGGCTTCATTGGGCAGTCCCTTCTTCACTCCTTCCTCCCTTCCTCCCTCACACACTCTCCCCATGACTTCTCATCTCCACCCCCCACAGTCCTTCCTGCCTCACTCACACTCCCAATGCCTTGTCCATCCCTCCTTACTGCCCACCCACCACATTGATTTAGGAGATGTTATTATAAAGGCAAAATACCGCAAGTGCTAGAAGACAGAGATCATTCAAATTCCTACAGTGTGGAAAGAGGCCATTTGGCCCATTGAGTTCACACAATCCCTGCTGAAGAGCATTTAGCCAGACCCATCCCTATAGCCCCACATTTCCCATGGCCAATCCACCCTAACCTGCACATGTTTGGACTGTGGGAAGAAACCAGAGCACCTGGATAAAACCCACGCAGACATGGGGAGAACGTGCAAACTCCACACAGTCAGTCACCTGAGGCGGGAATTGAACCAAGTCCCCATGGCGTTGTGAGGCAGCAGTGCTAACCACTGAGCCACCATGCCAAACTAGAGAAACTCAGCAAGTCTGGCAGCATCAGTGGAGAGGGAAACAGAGTTAATGTCTGGAATCCAGTATCTTCTGAAGAGTTATCAGGGCAGGTGACCTTGACATCCTTTCTAAAGAGGGGCCAGAATTGTAAGCAATATTCCAGCTGAGGCCTAGCCAGAGTTGGTTAAGGTTAATCATTTAACAACTGGTTGAGGCCAAAACATTGCATGTTTTCAAGAGGATTTAGATATAGTCCTTAGGGCTAAAGGGATCAAACAATATGGGGGGAGAAAGCAGGAACAGGGGAGTGATCTACCATGATCAAATTGAACACAGGAGCAGGCTCAAAGGGCTGAACGGCCTGTATCTGCTTCTACTTTCTATGTTTCTCTATAATCATAACTTCCTTCCTATGTCGCTTTTTACATAACATACGCAAGCACAGTTTCCAAACAGCCTTTCTGACATGCCCTGTCACTTTCAAAGACTGATGAACTGTATCCCCTTCTCCTTCTGTTCCCGGAGTGTAGTTTCGACTGTTTAAAGTGTTTCTGTAATTCATTTTTTAAGCAGCCACCCCTCTCCCACCAGCATCCCCGGTCCCCCAAGCCTACACATTTTAGCAAGCAATCGATTTAACAATGTTACACTAACACCAATCTCCCCAGCAATACCACTTCTTTCAGTGAGATGCATTAAAAGTTTAATTATGTTCGGGCTGCTCGTGTGACTTTGATTAAGTAGGGTAGCCAGGCAGCACCATTCCGAGAGAAAATAGCACATTAAAGGAGGTGAAGGATGTGAGATATTCTCTTCTCTCTTCACCTTTGACAATTAATGAAAAATATACAGGTCTCCCTTTGGACTTTCCCGGAGGATATGGTTGGGGAATGGAGTTTTGAATTTTTGGTCGTGAATTTTCTACTGACTGAATGAGCAGCAACTCGCAAGTCGAATCCAAATTCTGCCTGCAGAGCTCACTGGCTTTGAGCATGTAAATGCCAAACGAAGAGACCTCAGGCAAAGGTTCATTGATCCTTGAAAGTGGAGTCACAGGTAGACAGGATAGAGAAGAAGGCATTTAGTATGCTTTCCTTTATTGGTCAGTGCACTGAGTATCGGCATTGGGAATGCCATGTTGTGGCTGTGTAGGTAATTGCTTAAGCTATTTTTGGAACACTGCATGCAATTCTGGTCTCCCTACTTGAAAGGGTTCAGAAAAGATTTACAAGGATGTTGCCAGGGTTGGAGGGTTTGAGCTATTGGGAGAGGCTGAAGAGGCTGGGGCTGTTTTCCCTGGAGCGTCGGAAGCTGAGGAGTGAGTATAAAATCCTGAGGGGCATGGATAGGGTGAATTCCCAGGTCCTTTCCCCAGGGCAGGGGAGTCTAAAACTAGAGGGCCTGCACTTAAGGTGAGTGGGGGAAGATTTAAAAATGACACAAAGGGCAACTTTTTCACACGAGGATGGCAAATACACGTCATTCATGAGCACAAATTCACTGTAGCGTGATTGACAAATTGGAGTCACTGTTTCTAAAGTGCAAACTTTTCAAAGGTGTTGGCTGTAACGCGATTACATTGCCAACACTTTAAGCACAATGTTTCTATAATGTGGAGTTACACAAGAATACAACCATTGAGTTACAGAAGAGCTACCTGCATTTGGAATAAGCTGCCAGAGGAAGTGGTGAAAGCGAATACAATTACAATATTAAAGGGCATCTCGCTGGGTACATGAATAGAAAGGGTATATGAATATGCACCAAATGGGGAAGCGATTGCCTAGTGATATTATTGCTCGCCTGTTAATCCAGAGACCCAGGTAATGTTCTGGGGAACCCGGGTTCAAATCCCACCACAGCAAATGGTAGAATTTGAATTCATTAAAAAAATCTGGAATTAAGAGTCTAAAGATGACCATGAGACCATTGTTGGAAAAACCCCTCTGGGTCACTAATGTCCTTTAGGGAAGGAAACTGCCATCCTTACCCTGGTCTGGCCTACATTGGCTCCAGACCCACAGCAACATAGTTAACTCTTAACTGCCCCCTGGGTGAATAGGATGGGCAATAAATGCTGATCTTACCAGTGACACCCTTTTCCTGTGAATGAATAAAACAAAAAGACAAGATTAATTGAGGATCTCTGGTCAGCATGGACAAGGTGGGACCAATGGTCTTTTTCTGCTCTGTATGACCATTGTGATGATCTAGATGATGTCACCAGGATGTACAATGACTGTAGATTCACAGCCTGCGTTCATACAGAAGCTGGGCTCATTTCAGCGAGTGTAAGGCATTTGCCATCTTAAGACAGCAGCACTGAGGCTTTTACAACCCTGTGTAAGCCCAGCACACGCCCTGGGATCAAAACAGGAACACGTCCACTGGCTGTATTTTCCCTCTGTTACACCATGAGACATCTTCGACACCTTCTGAGAGCACACTAGCACAACAATACACTTAGCTACCTCCAATCAGCACCCTGCAATTGGAAGGTAATCTCGCTGTTCCTTTAGCGTTGACCTGGAATGGAACAGTGAGATTCCCACGTGGAATGATAATGGATTTGGCTGACATTATCATTTGATTGGATCCGTGTCCACCACTTCCTCTGGCAGCTCACTCTATACGCAGGTAGTTCTTCATTAACACAATGGGTGTGTTCTTGTCGATTTATTGTCCATCCCTACATGCTCCTTGAGATGGAAGGTGGTTGGTCACCTTTCTGAACCACTGGGTAATATTTTGGGGTCTACTTTAATTTTAGTCAGCAAAGGAATTAAGGGTTATGGGGATAAAAAGCATGAAAGTGGGATTGAGAATCATCATGTTCTCACTGTATAGATAGGCTCAATGGTCTACTTCAGCTCCTATACGTTATGGCCTTGTAATTCAAATGCAATTATAGACTGAAATGTCTACTAGCACCGGTTAGTTACAAGACACATTCCAGAGACAAGTGCACTTTCACAAAGTTTGCAGAATTTATGATGTTAATCACACTGAGTTCAAAATAAATGATAATCAAGAAAAGCCCAGTTTTCAGTCAATCCACTTCAGGACACCAGCTCACATTATCACTGGGCAAATGTCTCTTGTTCTGCTCTGTTGCCTTGATGTGACCTTTCTGTATCAGACCACTAAGAATGGCCATTCATTAACCCTCACTGGCTCCTATAACCTGTGTGTGATCAGAAGCATTCTGAACCCTAGTTGGTTTTCCCAGCATTGGGCAGCACATGACCGATTCTGAACTGGCAAACTCATAATGTGGCCAATTCTTACTTGGTTCATTCAACAGTGATGACCATCTAGTTGGTCTCACTTAAGACTTGCATTAAGCTCCTCACAAACCATCTCTGTCTGACGGAAGAGTGGGGCTATGGTAACTTTATCTTGAAAGAGTAATTTATTAATCTGCTTGAGCAGATGATGTCTCCTGCTAGTAATTTAATATCATCCCTGAGGTCCCAACTGATAAACTTAATTATTCTCCAAAATCTATTTGTGCCCTTTAACTGCAACAGCCATGTGAAACCATAGTAACTGTTAATATATGAAACAGATTAAAATAACCATGCAAACCTTAAATGCATACTTTAAGTTACAAAAGAAAGCCATTTTAGAATATAGCTGTGTCTTTGAGTATAAGCATTTTATCTCAAAGCATTCTCTCAGTTGTTAGCTTAAGCTTAAGCCATAACAAATAGCTTTTAACAATAGTCAACATTTATAGGATCGCTACTGAAAATATAAGCACTACAACACTTAGGCAGTAGTGTTGGGGTAGAAGATATACAAGGAAAAAAAGAAAAAAAAGGAGGAAAAAAAACAGGAGATTTAGAGTCTCCTCGGTTTAGGGCACTGACTCTGTGCTGGCTGGTGCTACAGGAAGTGTTTCTGATCATGTTGATTTCTGTTTTTTTTTGGAGAAGAGTTTTCTCTTTCTAAAATCAAACAGAAAAAGAAAAAATAGGATCCCTACAGTGAGGAAACAGGCCCTTCAGGCCCACAAGTCCACACCAACCCTCCGAAGAGCAACCCACCCAGACCCATTCGCCTATCTCATTACTCTACATTTACCCCTGACAAATGCACCTATCCTACACATCCTTGAACACTATGGTCAACTTAGCACGGCCAATTCACAATTTAGCATGTGTCTAATCTGCATATCTTTGGATTGTGGGAGGAAACCAGAGCACCCGGAGGAAACCCACGCAGAGAACGTGCAAACTCCACACAGACAGTCGCCCAAGGCTGGAATTGAACCCAGATGTCTAGATTAGAATGGTGCTGGAAAAGCACAGCAGTTCAGGCAGCATCCAAGGAGCAGTAAAATCGACGTTTCGGGCAAAAGCCCTTCATCAGGAATACAGGGTCCCTGGTGCTATGAAGCAACAGTGCTAACCACTGAACCACAGTGCTGCCCTAAGTTAGCATGGTTCTAATTACAGATTTGTAGAACTCAAGTTTTACATTCTGCCACGCCCCTGAGGGTTCTACGTTACTAGCACTGTGACATTATCACTGCACCACCTGCCCATGTTCTTGCCACGTTTCATCAGCCTAGCCTTGCCCCTGACAGCACAAGCAATAACCCAACCAGTCACTGAAGATGGCGAAGGGACTTGAGTTTCCTGAGGGACGATTCAATCTGTTCCAGTGGACAGATTTCAGACTATCAGCCGTACAGCGGATGCACCTCACAAGGGATGAAACCATGAACGATGACAACTCCTTACATATTTTATCAAATAATCACCGTACACTTGTCTTCAGCGGATTGTTTCGGAACAGGAGGAGGCTGTTCAGCCCCTCAATATATAAAAGTGTCCAGTAAAGGCACACCAGATTTACATCCTGATGAAGAGTCATATAGACTGGAAACAGTTAAAAATCACACAACACCAGGCTATAGTCCAACAGGTTTGTTTGGAAGCACTAGCTTTTGGAGTGCTGCTCCTTCATTAGGTAACTGTTACTTCCAATAGTGGTCCTTCCAAATAAACCTGTTGGACTATAGCCGAGTGTTGTGTGATTTTTAACTTTAACTTCCTGAAGAAGGGTTCATGCCCAAAAGGTCGATTCTCCTGCTCCTTGGATGCTGCCTGACCTGCTGCGCTTTTCCAGCAACATATCTTCAGCTCTGATCTCCAGCATCTGCAGTCCTCACTTTCTCCTCGATGATTTTAACTTTGTCCGCCCCAGCTCAATACCGGTACCTCCGCATCATAGAACGGAAATGTTAGCTTGCTGTCGCTCCATGAATGTTCTCTGGCCTGCTGCGACCTCTAGCCTTTGTTGTTTTCTCTACATCCTAACCCGACCAAACCGCCACACCTCAGAGCATAAGAGCTAGGAGCAGGAGTAGGCCATCTGGCCCATTGAGCCTGCTCTACCATTCAATAAGATCATGGCTGATCTTTTTGTGGACTTTGGTTCCACTTATCCGCCCGCTCACCATAACCCTTAATTCCTTTACTTTCCAAAAATCCACCTTCCAAAAACATTTAATGGGGTAACCTCAACTACTTCTCTGGGCAGGGAATTCCACAGATTCACAACCTTCTGGGTGAAGAAGTTCCTCCTCAGCTCAGCCCTAAACCTGCTCCCCCTAATTTTGAGGCAATGTCCCCTAGTTCTCATTCACACAATACAGTCCCCATTATGTGGCATATTGATATAATGCCTATCAAGGACATCTTTAAAAGAAATGTTATTCCTTAATAACATTTGTGTAAAATGCAACAAAGTAAACCATCACAAGTTCCCATGATTGCCTCCAGCGATGATCTTGAGGATGCCACGGGGTATAGTAAGTGAGAATAAATGAGTTGCTTTACCAAACAAACAGATTGGCCAGCCTTAACTGTGCCAGGGGTTTCTGATTAATAAAACTTGGAATGAACTGAAGTTGGCAGAGGTTGGCATGCCCACTGACAGATTGGGTAAACTCCAACTCCATCTTCTCTGCGGCCAGAGCATCCCCTTTCTCCTCAGCGTACAAGCTGCAAGCCTTTTTAAATCTGGTGCCAAGATGGCCTGAGATGTTTTGGCTGTTCCTCAATGCACACCATCTCCTTGGTAATGCATCACTGGCATCTGCTGGGACAGTTCGCCTGCATGCCACGTACCAGATTTCATGTCATTTTCTGTCCGGTATTCAGCTGTTGCAGAATGATGTCAAGAAATCGGGAAGCAATGTCCTAGGCTGTGAGCTCATTGTCTCTCAAAAGCCAAACATTTGCACTTGGCCATTCCTTTCAAATATCAAGAAACAATGGAATTGCCTCAGAATATTTTTAACCGTTGGGCACCATGTTTAAAATAAATTAAACCAAACAGAGTCCAGCAGTTAACTGTCAACCCAGCAGTTAACTGTCAATCGTCAGTAATAGCTTCATTCTCCATGACGATGCCTGTAACAATCAGAGCTCACTTACCAATCTCCTCCCTGGAGTGGGGCTTGAACCCACAACGTTCTAACTCAAAACACCCATAGCGGCATCAGCTGAAGCAGTGTGAAAAGATCACAGAGCAAGAAAAATGCAGGACGCTTACAGAATGAGTAGATAAAATATAGAAGTTTACAAAATCATGACAGGTATAGGCCTTTTCCCTAGGGAGGGGAGTTCAAGATTAGGAGACATGTTTTTAAGGTGAGAGGAGAAAGATTTAAAAGGACACGAGGGGCAACTTTTTTTACACGGAGTGGGGTTCGCGCGTGGAATGAACTTCCCGAGGAAGTGGTGGATGTGGGTACAATTACAATAGTTAAAAGACATTTGGATAAGGACATGAACAGGAAAGGCTTGAAGGGATAAGAACCAGGCGCAGGCAGGTGAGATTAGTTTCGTTTGGGATTATAATCGGCGTGGACTAATTGGAGCGAAGGGTCTGTTTCCATGCTGTATGACTCTATGATTTTATAACTATACAAAGCAAGAATATCCCAGACCTGATTCAAGATGTAAATTGATTTAACAGACCAGAGCAGAGTTGGAGATTGGGGTTATGCGATTAAATTTTTCACACCGGGTTACAGAGTGAAATAACACATACAATTTGTAGGAAAAACAAATTTGATGGGAGGTGGGCATCGCTGGCAGGGTTAGCATCTGTTGTCTATGTATTCTTCAAGTGAGTGATGTACTGGGGTGTTTTACAGGAAGGGAGGTTTATACATGACCCATGTCCAGGGAGGTGCAGGGTAGGTGGGTGAGCTGTGGTTACATGTCCAGGATTGAAACCAACAAAAACTGAAGATCACAGCGGGTCAGGCAGCATTCCTGGAGACAGATAGCAAGCTAACATTTCAGTTCCAGATGAGTCTTCATCTTTTCTCTCCATGGATGCTGCCTGACTTTGTTGTTTTCAGTACAGATTCCAGCCTCTGCAGTCATTTGCTCCTACATTGCGTTAAATGTCCTGGGACATGCAGGCTGGGTGGGTTAGCTCTGGTAAAATACAGGGTTACTGGGAGAGTGTGGGAAACTCTACAGAGGGTCAGTGCAGACTCAATGGGCTGAATGGCCTCTTTCCACACTGTAGGGATTCTATGATTTTATATTGTTTTGGGTCTGAAGTCACCTGCAGCCCAGACTAGGTAAGAATAGCAAATTTCCTTTCCAAATTAATAAGATTTAAAAAAAAACAATAGCTATAGAGTCACAGAGATGCACAGCACGGAAACAAACCCTTTGGTCCAACTCGTCTATGCCAACCAGATATCCTGAATTATCTAGTTCCATTTGCCAGCATTTGGCCCATATTCCTCTAAACCCTTCCTACTCATATACCCTCCAGACGCCTTTTAAATCTTGTAATTGTACCAGCCTCTACCATTTCGTCTGGCAGCCCATTCCATACATGTACCACCCTCTGTGTGAAAAAAAATGCCACTAAAGTCCCTTTTAAAGCTTTCCCCTTTCACCCTAAACCTATGCCATCTAGTTCTGGAATCCCCCACCTCAGGGAAAAAACCTTATCTATTTATCTTATCTATGTCCCTCATGATTTTATAAACTTCTATAAGGTCACTCCTTAGCCTCCAACAGCCCCAGTCTGTTCAGCCTCTCCCTGTAACTCAAACCTCCAACCCTGGCAACATCCTTGTAAATCTTTACTGAACTCTTTCAAATTTCACAACATCATTCTGATAGGAAGGAGACCAGAATTGCACACAATATTCCAAAAGTGGCCAAACCAATATCCTGTACAGCTGCAACATGACCTCCCAACTCCTGTACTCAATGCTCTCTGACCAATAAAGGAAAGCATACCAAACACCTTCTTCACTATCTGATCTACCTGAGATTCCATTTTCAAGGAACAATGAACCTGCACTCCAAGGTCTCTTTGTTCAACAACACTCCCCAGTACCTTACCATTAACTGTATAAGTCCTGCTCTGACTTGCCTTTCCAAAATGCAGTACCTCACATTTATCTAAATTAAACTCCATCTAGCACACCTCAGCCCATTGGCCCATCTGATCAAAATCCTGTTGTAATCTGAGGTAACCTTCCTCGCTGTCCACCAAACCTCCAATTTTGGTGTCATCTGCAAACTTACTAACTATACCTCCTATGTTCACATCCAAATCATTTATATAAATGCTGAAAGGTAGTGGACCCAACACCATCCTTGTGGCATCCACAGGTCACAGGCCTCCAGTCTGAAAAATTACCCTTCACCACCACCCTCTGTCTTCTACCTTTGGTTCCAAATGGCTAGTTCTCCCTGATATTCTGTGTGATCTAACCTTGCTAACCAGTCTACCATGGCGAACCTAACCAAACACCTTACTGAAGTCCATATAGATCATATCCACCTCTCTGCCCTCATCAATCCTCTTTGTTACTTCTTCAAACAATTCAATCAAGTTATAGAATCCTTACAGTGTGGAAACAGGCCATTCGGCCCAACAAGTCCACACCGACCCTCTGAACTGTAACCCACCCAGACCCATTCCCCTACCCTGTTACTCTACATTTACCCCTGACTGATGCACCTAATCTACACATCCCTATGGATAATTTAGCATGGCCAATTCACCCTAACTTAAACATCTTAGGACTATGGGAGGAAACCCATACAGATGGGGAGAACGTGCAAACAGTCACCCGAGGCTAGAATCGAACCCAGGTCGCTGGCATTGTGAGGCAGCAGTGCCAACCACTGGGCCACTGTGTTGCCCAGAAGTTAACAAGACTTGGTTTCCCACACACAAAACTATCCCAAATCAGTCCTTGCCTTTCCAAATACATGTAAATCCTGTCCCTCAGGATTCCCTCCAACAACTTGCCCACCAGCAATGTCAGGCTCACCAGCGATGTCAGGCTCACCAGTCTACAGTTCCCTAGCTTTCCCTTCCCACCTTTCTTAAATACTGGCACTACATTAACCAAACACCAGTCTTCCAGCACCTCACCTGGTGGGTGGCACGGTGGTTAGCACTTCTGCCTCACAACGCCAGAGATCCGGGTTCAATTCCTGCCTCAGGCGACTGACTGTGTGGAGTTTGCACATTCTCCCTGTGTCTGCGTGGGTTTCCTCCCACAGTCCAAAAATGTGCAGGTCAGGTGAATTGACCATGCTAAATTGCCCGTAGTGTTAGGTGAAGGGGTAAGTGTAGGGGAATGGGTCTGGGCGGGTTGCGCTTCGGTGGGTTGATGTGGACTTGTTGGGCCGAACAGCCTGTTTCCACACTGTAAGTAATCTAATCTAAACCTGTGAGTATCGATGATCCAAATATCTCAGCAAGGAGCCCAGCAATCATTTCCCAAATTCCCACGGAGTTCTGGGCTACACCTGATCAGCTCCCAGGATTTATCCACCGTTAGGCATTTTAAGACATCCAGCACCTCCTCCACTGTAATACGGACATTTTTAGAGTGGCTAGCATTTCAGTGGAGTAAGAAATGGGGGGCCCAAAGAAATGTGATCACTCACCCTCTAATCAGGAGGGAGATCCAATGTGATCATGAGGCATCATTGAATTGAGTTAGCTTTAATGTTACATGTACTCACGTGAATATAGTGAAAAGTCTATAAGTCACCACTGACTGCACCATCTTAGGTATAGATTAGATTAGATTACATACAGTGTGGAAACAGGCCCTTCGGCCCAACAAGTCCACACCAACCCGCTGAAGCGCAACCCACCCATACCCCTACATTTGCCCTTTACCTAACACTATGGGCAATTTTGAATGGCCAATTCACCTGACCCGCACCTCTTTGGACTGTGGGAGGAAACCGGAGCACCCGGAGGAAACCCATGCAGACACGGGGAGAATGTGCAAACTCCACACAGTCAGTCGCCTGAGGTGGGAATTGAACCCGGGTCTCTGGTGCTGTGAGGCAGCAGTGCGTGCCACTGTGCCGCCCACAGATTCTGAGGAGAAAATGAGGTCTGCAGATGCTGGAGATCACAGCTGAAAATGTGTTGCTGGAAAAGCGCAGCAGGTCAGGCAGCATCCAAGGAACAGAAGATTCAACGTTTCGGGCATAAGCCCTTCTTCAGGAATGAGGAAAGTGTGTCCAGCAGGCTAAGATAAAAGGTAGGGAGGAGGGACTTGGGGGAGGGGCGATGGAGATGTGATAGGTGGAAGGAGGTCAAGGTGAGGGTGATAGGCCGGAGTAGGGTGGGGGCGGAGAGGTCAGGAAGAAGATTGCAGGTTAGAAAGGCGGTGCTGAGTTCGAGGGATTCGACTGAGACAAGGTGGGGGGAGGGGAAATGAGGAAACTGGAGAAATCTGAGTTCATTCTGAGGAAAAAGAATTGGAAAACTAAAAAGTCTAGCATTACTGAAATTCTGAAGTACAAAATCTTAGTAATAAACAGGAAAAATAAACTTTTCAGAATAACAGTGCGTTCACCATAATATAACAAGAAACAAATAAATTTTAAAAAGAGAATTTAAGACGTTGCCCATTCAGTCCGCTTTGCGGTTCTGGACTTGATAGGATCAGATAGGTCACTCAATGATCATTCTAAAAGATCACATCTCCTGGGAACTGTAAACGGTCAAATTAAAGCCACTAATTGGAATAGCAGACATTAGGCAAGGTCGACAGATTTTTTGTTCCCGAGTGATCCAGCACACAGCCCTTTATTTCTTTGTACAAAGATGCTGTTTTCACATAAAACAACCAAAAAACAGCACCAGGAAGAATTTTTTTTAAAAATCAGAAGTCCGGAAGTACGTGATATCCCTCTGACAATAAATCCCCTACATTACCATACTATTGCCAAAGTCAGAGAACATCAAGTAGATTGCTTCTAGCAGGATTTGGAAGGTTACAGATGTCCCTCCTGAATTTAAGGTCTCGTTGGAATTATGTGGAGCTATAAATATTAGATATTCCCACCACCAAACTGAATAAACAAGCAGTTAAAATAAAAGTAGCCATTAGAAATAACATCGCAAACCTGTCAGGAGAGGATCAGAGAGATACTGCTAAGCTATGGGAAATGCTGGGGGATCAGCTTCTTGTGAAAGTGAATTTTAGAATTTACTGTCTCGAGCTAATGTCTGACAGGCACCAGTCACAGAAATCAATTGATCGGTTGATCAGTGAGTGAGGACACGGGCTGTGAATCAGAGACTGAGCTGTCTGAGTTGATAATGGAGCTGGTTACAGCTTCAACACCCATCAAGCTTTTCCAGATATAGATCTCTTAGTGCAAAAGAAAGGTCATAACATTAATACAGTTCCCTAGGATGGCAGAAAATATCAAGCTATTTGTCGCTATAGAATAACATTTTCAAGCAACCAATGGCTCAGATCTAAGCTCTGCAGTCCTGCCACATCCAGTTGTGAATGCTGGTGGGCACTCAAATTACTCACTGGAGGAGGAAGCTCCACAAATATCCCCATCCTCAGTGATGGACGAGTCCAGCACATCAGGGCAAATACTCAGAGCAAAGCAATTGCAGTAACCTGGAGCCAGGAATACTAAGTGTATGATCCATCTCAACTCCCTACATCACTAATGCAAATTGTCAGCTAATACAACTCACTCCATGTGATATCAACAAACGGTTGAATACACTGCATATATAAAAGCCACAGGTCCAGATGACCTTCTGGGAATAATACTGAAGATGTGTGCTCCAGACCTTGCTGCTCTCCCAACCACGCTGCACCAGTACAGTTACAACACTGGTATCTCCCCGACAATGTGGCAAATATGTCCTCTACATAAACAAGCAGGACAAATCCAAGCAGGATTCCTGAAGAAGGGCTTATGCCCGAAACGTCGAATCTCCTGTTCCCTGGATGCTGCCTGACCTGCTGCGCTTTTTCAGCAACACATTTTCAGGGCAAATCCAACACAGACAATTACTGCCCCCATCACTCTACTCTCGATCATCAGTAAAGTTTGGAAGGTGTCATCCACAGTGCTATCCAGCAGCACCTGCTCAGCAATAACCTGCTCAGTGACGCCCAGTTTGGGTTCCCCCAGGACCACTCAACTCCTGACCTCATTACAGCCTTGGGTCAAACATGGACGAAAGAGCTGAATTCCAGAAGGGAGGGGAGAGGGACAACCTTTAACATCAAGGCAACATTTGACTGATTGTAGCATAAATAAACCTGAGCAAATGAGTATCAATAGGAACTGGGGGGGAACCTCATCGCTGGCTGGAGTCGTACCTGACACAAAGGACAATGGCTGTGGTTGTTGGAGCTTAAACATCTCAGCTCCAGGCCATCTCTGCGGGATTGCCTCAGGGTAGTGTCCTTGGCTCAAACATCTTCAGCTGCTTCATCAATGTCCTACCTTCCAGCACAAGGTCTGAAGTGGGAATGTTCGCCGACAATTGGACAATGTTAGCACCATTCGTGACTCCTCAGATACTGAAGCAGTCCGTGTCCAAACGCAGCAAGAGCTTTTCAAGAAGAATAATTTGATAAACATTTTCACATTTTAATTTCTTTTGTCAATTTTGAATTTTTCTTTGCAAAAATGAAGGTTATTTCTCTATTTGTTACCTTAAGGAAGCTGCCTGAACTGTTTCTGATATTCTGCTAATACATTAGTGGAAATGCCATCTCTGTTAAATTCAGTCCCTGAAGTGAGCACGTGGAGGGGTGGGGCAGGGAAAGGAGTCAATCCACTTCTCATACCTTGGGTACAATTAATCTCCTCTCACATGAGGGAGTGAGAAAGACACATCTACAACTTCAAAACAGAAAACAGGTGAGGGACACAGCTCTGAGAAGGTCCTAGTCTGGATCCGATCAGAGAAGATTCTAGATTATAGCCTTGGACTTCAGGAAGCTTGACACTACCCAGGACAATACAGAAGGGGAGACCAGTAAAACCTCGAAATGACACATAGTGGTTCGACTCATCTCATTCACTTTAAAAGTACATGTTATTAATTTTTGTTTTTTGCTTTTTACCCCATCTGTGAAAGCAGAAGTTGGTCCACACCCTAGCTGTGTGTCCAATCTACAAGATGCATTGCAGCAACTTATCCAGGCTCCTCCAACAGAGTCTTCCAGACCTGTGACCTCTACCACCTCGAAGGGAAAGGGCAGCAGAAGCCTGGAACACCACCACCTCCAGGTCTCCATCCAAGTCATACACCATCCACACTTGGAAATAAATCACTGCTCCTTCACTGTCACTGGATCAAGTATCAGAACCCCCTCCTGAACCACTTGGTGGGCATATCAGTTGTGGTACGTAATGGATATTGATCTGTATTTGATTCTGCTAGACCGTCCACTGATCTATTCAGTTGTGTTTGATTGCTTAAGGCTGTGGTTGGTGTTACAGAGTCATACAGCACAGAAACAAACCTTTGGGTCCAACCAGCCCAGGCTGATCATAATCCCAAATTAAACTAGTCCAATAGCCTGCTCCTGGCCCACATCCCTCCAAACTATTTCTTGTTTGTGTACTTACCCAAGCGCCTTCTAAACTTTGTAACTGTACCTGTATCCTCTGGAAGTTCATTCCACACACGAACAATTCCTTGTGTAAAAGAATTTCCCTCATATCTTTTCTAAATCTTTCTCCTCTCACCTTAAAAATATTCCACCTAGTCTTGAAAGTCCCCCATCCTAGGGGAAAAACGCCTGTCATTAACCCTATCTATACTCCTCATGATCTTATAAACGTCTAGCAAGCCAACCTGCTAGGATCCAGTGAATAAGTCCCAGCCAATCCTTACGATTCAGACTCTACAGTCCTGGCAACATCCTGGTAAATCTATTTCTGGACCCTTGCCAGAACAGGGCGACCAGAACTGTATACAGCCCTCCAGAAGAGGCCTCACCAACATCCTGTACAACCTCAACATAATGTCCCAAATCCTGTACTCAAAGGTCTGAACAATTAATTACATTAATAAGTAAATTAATTCACTAACTAATTACAATTCACAGACGAGTAACTGACTCGGCATAGAGAGTGAAGATTTGAGAAATCGTTTGGGGTGTGCTAAAATTTGTATAAGTTCCAAGATGTTTCAAGCTCTGCGCATAGACTGTTTGGACTTAGAACCAGAGACATCTCGACAATTGCTATGAGATAAATTAAGCACCCAATGAACAAGGCAATGACAGGATTAGCTCTGACATTACATTTACTGCAGTGTTTCCAAATGGCAGCTCATCATCACCTTGTCAAGAGCGACAAGGGTTGGATAATAATATGCTGACTCTGGCAACAATACCTACAACTTGCAAAAGAATAAAAATCAAGTGCTATAAATTATTAGAGGTCCCTTTATTGGCTGTTCTCCTCAGGGAAGATAAGAAGTGATCAAGGTGTAGAAGATGGACATTAAGCAAGCACACAACGATTGAAGCATTTTGAACCTAAAGGCTCTGAATTTAAGGTAATCAGCAGAAAAAGCAAAGGTGACCTTTTTTTTTCCCATGTGGCAAGTGGGTGCAGAAGGATGCGAGTGGTGAGAATCTGGAAAGTAAGGCCTGAGAGTGTAGAGGCAGCAGATTCAATTGAGACCTCCGAGAGAGAATCAAGTAAAGGTAAGCTCACCAGAGTCCGACACCCTTGTTAGGGAGAGACAGCTGATGGCGGCTTTCAGCTGAAGGGAGAGTTTGAGAAGGAGGAACCTCTGTGGTAATCTCGGCCAGTGTAGGAATTGAACCCACAAGTGATTGACATTACTCTGCATTAAACTAACGGACACCCAGGTCGATCAATATTGGAAGAGAAATGTTTTATGGAACTGAAGGGAACAGTCAAGCAAATAATTTTCTGGGAGTTGGTCTTGCAGAGAGCTACTTGATGAAGGGCTTTTGCCCGAAACGTCAATTTTCCTGCTCCTCAGATGCTGCCTGACCTGCTGCGCTTTTCCAGCACCACTCTGATCTAATCGCTGGTTTCCAGCTTCTGCAGTCCTCACTTTTGCCTTGCAGAGAGCTAGTAGAGACATGATGAGTCAAATGGCCTCCTGTGCTGCACTCCTTTATGGTTCTATGATTCAGTGGGGTAGATTTTTACTGTCAGAGTACAAGCACAAACACATCCGTTCCGTTTTTAAATTGCTGAGTCCTCAGCTGAAATGTTTCTCCTAATTCTTAAATTCACCATGTAATCTTGAGATCCACACCTAGAAGGAGACAATTTGTTTCTTGTCATGCAGTTTGCACTTTAACAAGCTGTTCGCTCTAATTGTCCGCACATTAGATAAACATCTCCCTTTCTGTTACTCGTAACAGAAGAACATTTGCTTGCGAAGGTTGTTGATGTCAACGTATAGAAGGCCAGCTGTTACTTGGGGATTTTTGTTTTGTTTTAATTATATCTCATAGAACAACTCCTGCCAGGTTGCCCTTTAGCTGACTGCTTCACTGCACAGATGAACCTTGGCAGAGGTTACAAGTGGAAATACCCATGCTTCCAGCCACCAGACGTCAGGTTGTGACAGTCGTGGAGGACACACTGAAAGCTTGTATTCCCACTTGGGTCCCAAGGTGGCTCAGTGGTTAGTGCTGCTGCCTCACAGCACAAGGGACCTGGGTTTGATTCCGCCCTTGGGTGACTGTCTGTACGAAGCTTGCATATTCTCTCTGTGTCTGCATGGGCTTCCTCCCACAGTCCAAAGATGTACAGGTTAGCTACTTTGTTCAGGCTTCTGTAACATTCCACCCATTGAGATTGAGGAAAATCTAACAAGAATATCCAGCTGGTTCTTTAACCTTCCAGTTAAACATCTCATTTAAAAAAGTTGTCTGCCATTTTCCACCGCATTTAAGATTAGATTAGATTCCCTACAGTGTGGAAACAGGCCCTTTGGCCCAACCTGTCCACACTGACCCTCCGAATAGTAACACACCCAGACCCATTTCCCTCTGACTAATGCACCTAACACTATGGGCAATTTAGCATGGCCAATTCACCTAACCTGCACATTTTTGGACTGTGGGAGGAAACCGGAGCACCCAGAGGAAACCCACGCAGACAGGGGAAGAACGTGTAAAACAGACAGTCGCCCGAGGTAAGAACATGTGGACTCAGCTCCACTTACCCAACCGCTCTCATAACCCTTAATACCTTTACTGTTCAAAAGTCTATCTTTGCCTTAAAAACATTCAACAAGGTATTCTCAACTGCTTCCCTGGGCAGGGAGTTCCACAGATTCACAACCCTCTGGGTGAAGAAGTTCCTCCTCAGCTCAGCCCTAAATCTTCTCCCCCTTACTTTTGAGACTATGCCCCAGTTCTAGTTTCACCCTCCAGTGGAAACAACCTTCTTGCTTCTATCTTATTTACTCCCTTCATAATTTTATACATTTCTACAAGATCCCCTCTCATTCTCCTAACTTCCAATCAGTATAATCCCAGTCTACTCAGTCTCTCCTCATAAGCCAACCCTCTCAACTCTGGAATCAAATGGTGAACCTCATCGCACCCTCTCCAGGGTCAGTATATCCTTTCTCAAGTGAGGAGACCAACGCTGTACATAGTACACCTGGAAATTAATAACGTTTAAATTTGACTTGTCAAACTTCCCTATTCTCAACCACTTTAACTTGATTTATATTAACACTCCCAGTTACCCATCCAGAAGGCAAACACATTGCAGTTATAAATCACTCCTTTCCTGCCAATTATTAAAGCATGCAGGATATCAAAGTGATGAGCAGGACGTTGTTTATTCACCAAGAAACACTTAAGTTTAAAAATGATCTGTCAATTATTGGTCAATAGGTTTAATTCATGAGATATAGAAGGCTAGATCTGCTGTGTGCAGTGCTAAGGCAGCATTAATAACTCACTAACTTGAAATTGGAGACTGAGATTAATATAACCTGGTGAAATTAATATATAATTGGACTCCTCAGAGACTAGGGAAATTCACAACACTGAGACAGTTGGGTGACTGGAAGTTGATATGCTTACAGTTAGTTAAATTTGCAGAATCTTTAGAAGGTCATTCAGGGGGTGCTCTGCTGTAGATAGCGTTAGGACCAGTCACAAATCACTCCTGAGACTATAATAGGTGAGACTATAATGACACTAAAGTCAGTGCAGTAGTTAACTGTGGAAGAATGTTGCAGGTTGCAGGGGGACTTGGATAAACTGCAGAATTGGGCTGAGAGGTGGCAAATGGAGTTCAATGCACTAAATGTGAGGTGATGCACTTTGGGAAGAATAACAGGAAGGCAGAATACTGGGTCAATGGAAAGATTCTTGGTAGTGTGGATGTGCAGAGGGATCTTGGAGTCCATGTACATAGATCCCTGAAAGTTGCCACCCAGGTTGATAGTGCTATTAAGAAGGCGTACGCTATGTTAGGTTTCACTGGTAGAGGGATTGAGTTCCGGAGCCGCAATATCATGCTGCAACTATACAAAGGCTGGTGCTGCCTCACTTGGAATATTGTGTACAGTTCTAGTCTCCCCATTACAGGAAGGATGTGGAAGCATTGGAAAAGGTGCAGAGGAGATTTACCAGGATGTTGCCTGGTCTGGAGGGAAGGTCTTATGTGGAAAGGCTGAGAGACTTGAGTCTGTTCTCATGAGAGAGCAGAAGGCTAAGAGTGGATTTGATAGAGACATACAAGATGCCCAAAGGATTAGATAGGGTGGACAGTGGAAGTATTTTTCCTAGGATGATGACGATAGCATGTATGAGGGGGCATAGCTACAAATTGAGGGGTGATAGATTTAAGACAGATGTCAGAGGCAGGTTCTTTACTCAGAGAGTGGTAAGGTGTGGAATGCCCTACCTGCCAATGTAGCTAACTCAGCCACATTAGGAAGATTTAAACAATCCTTGGATAAGCACATGAATGATGATGGGATAACATGGGGGAGTGGGCTTAAGATCAGTTCACAAGTCAGTGCAACATTGAGGGCGGAAGGGCCTGTTCTGTGTTGTATTGTCCCATGGTCTATGTTCTAGGTGGTTAGCACTGCTGCCTCACAGCACCAGGGACCTGGGTTCGAATCCAGCCTTGGGTGAATCTATGAAGGTTGCACATTCTCCCCGTGTCTGTGTGAGTTTCCTCCAGGTGCTCTGGTTCCCTCCCACAGTCCAAAGGTTTGCAGGTTAGGGTGGATTGGCCATACTAAATTGCGCTGTAGTGTTCAGGGATGTGCAGACTAGGTGGACTAGCCACAGGAAATATGATGCTCTCCAAAGATGTGGTGTGGATTCGATGGGCTGAATGGCCTGTAGGGATCCTATGAATGGGTGATATGTTACATTTACACAATTGAATAGCTGGGAACTGGTTACCATCTCTGTGTAGTGAGATGGTGGAGGATAAGAAAGCTGAATATATGCCATATTTGGAAGTTCCTGAGCACATAAACAAGAAGAATAAGGATAACAATAAGGTGCCTTTATGTAGCACCCTTAATGTAAGACTGTTTTACAGGAGCTATAAAACAAATACAATGCCGAAAGTCATGGAGATGTTATAACAGTGGGCTGATCCTTCTGATATTTTGACTAAATAGCAATTTTGGAAATTTCCTGGAGAGTTCCATGCTGATTTTCCCTCAAGCATTCCTCCCCTGCGAACCGTGTTCATTCTATCTCCGGGGGGGTTCCTTGCTGCCCTGCCATAGTTGGGTCTTTCCTACTGTGCCACTATGGGTAGCAGATTTAAATGCCACCAAGCATGCCAGGTCAAGCATTGCAACCCAGGAACTCGCATTCAAAGTCTGATTCGAGAAAGACAAAGTTAAAAATCACACAACACCAGGTTATAGTCCAACAGGTTTATTTGGAAGCACTAGCTTTTGGAGTGCTGCTCCTTCATCAGGTATCTAGTGCTTCCAAATAAACCTGTTGGACTATAACCTGGTGTTGTGTTATTTTTAACTTTGTCCACCCCAGTCCAACACCGGCACCTCCACATTAAATGGAAAAGCAAAGAAATGTGGTGCCCGGGTGACGCAGAGTGGCTGGTGCTGGAATAGTGGTGGTGGGAACCCTCCCTCTTTCTTCTGCCATGCTTTCTTCTGAAAAGCACAGCAGCTCAGGCAGCATCCGAGGAGCAGGAAAATCTACATTTTGGAAAAAAGCCCTTCATCAGGAATGAAGGCAGGGAGCCTCCAGGGTGGAGAGATAAACGGGAGGGGGGGGTGGGGCTGGGAAGAAGGTAGCAAAGAGCACAATAGGTGGATGGAGGTGGGGATGGAGGTGATAGGTCAGAGAGGAGGGTGGAGTGGATAGGTGGGAAGGGAGATTGGTGGGTGGGACAGGTCATGAGAAGGGTGCTGAGCTAGCAGGTTGGAACTGGGATAAGGTGGGGGAAGGGGAAATGAGGAAACTGGTGAAGTCCACATTGATGCCCTGGGGTTGAAGTGTTCCGAGGCAAAAGATGAGGTGTTCCTCCTCCAGGCATCGATGGTGAGGGAGCGGCGGTGGACGAGGCCCAGGACCTCCATGTCCTCGGCAGAGTGGGAGGCAAGTTGAAATGTTGGGCCACGGGGCGGTGTGGTTGATTGGTGCGGGTGTCCCAGAGATGTTCCCTAAAGCGCTCTGCTAGGAGGCGTCCAGTCTCCCCAATGTAGAGGAGACCGCATCGGGAGCAACGGATACAATAAATGACATTAGTGGATGTGCAGGTACAACTTTGATTGATGTGGAAGGCTCCTTTAGGGCCTTGGATGGAGGTGAGGGAAGAGGTGTGGGCGCAGGTTTTACAGTTCCTGCAATGGCAGGGGAAGGTGCCAGGATGGGAGGGTGGGTTGTAGGGGGGCGTGGACCTGATCAGGTAGTCACGGAGGGAGCGGTCTTTGCTGAAGGCGGAAAGGGGTGGGGAGGGAAATAGGTCTCGGAGGTGGGGTCCTGACCATCACCAAATCAAATCAAATAACTGGGGAATCAATATAGGGAAAAATTGAGAGAGCTGAACAGGACTTGGGATGTACGTTGGGATATGGATGACAGAGTTTTGGATGCCCTCACAATTGCAAAGTTTTAGGAAGGGTTTGATCAGCATCCAGAGAGGAGGTGCAGTGGCTAGGGAACTGATGCAGAGCCAACAACCTGTCTCTGAACATGGAGAAACGAAAGAGATGGTTGTTGACTTCAGGGGGCCATGGAGCGACCAATCTCCGCTGGACATGTGGAGATTGTAAACAGCACCAAATTTCTTGGTGTCCACCTGGTGGAGAATCTCACCTGGACTCTCAATACCAGCTTCATAGACAAGAAAGTCAAAAGTGAGGACTGCAGATGCTGGAAATCAGAATCTAGATTAGTGTGATGCTGGAAAAGCACAGCAGGTCAGGCAGCATCCAAGGAGCAGGAGAATTGACGCTTCAGGCAAAAGTCCTGATGAAGGGTTTTTGCCCGAAACGTCGATTTTCCTGCTCTTCGGATGCTGCCTGACCAGCTGTGCTTTTCCAGCGCTACTCTAACCTACCATAGACAAAACAAACCAGCAGCATCTCTACACTCTGCGCAGGCTGAGGAAAGCCCACCTTCCCCCCTCCCCATCCTCACCACATTCTACAGAGGGATCATTGAGAGTACCCTGAGCTGCTGCATCCCTGCCTGGTTCAGGAATTGCACCATCCCGGACCATAAGACCCTACAACAGATAATGAGGACAGCTGAGAGGATCATCGGGGTCTCTCTCCCTCCATTACAGACATTTACACCACAAGCTGCATCCGAAAGGCTAAGAACATTGTGGAAGACCCTACCCCACCCCCCACTCTCACTCAAACTCTTCTCCCTCCTGCCAGCTGGCAGAAAATACCGAAATATTATGTATCTCAGGGCCAGACTGTGCAACAGTTTCTTCCCCCAAGCCATCAGGCTCCTTATGATCAGATTCTTTCCCATCTGAAATTCTTTGTGTGACTATGCAACAGGAATGCTGCTCGGTATGACTGCCCTCTCATGTGGTCTGTGCTGTCCATGTAGCCCCCTCGATCCTAAAGGAACACTGTCTCATTTTTACTGTGACAGCCGTATATGGTAGAAATGACAAATAAAGCTATGCTTTCTCTTGACTCTTGACTCTTAACCTAGGAAGTTATAACAAAGTAAACTGTACCATTCTAAAGCACTGCGTTACCTGTTAACCACGTTCAGTCTAAACTGCACAAGTTGGCGGTAACATAGCAAACTGGAATACAGTATACCGCCCGGTGCAGTGACGGGGCTGTGGGTAAGACAGGAACCCATGTGGGCAAACATTGCTGGCAAGTGTTTAAATATACATGGTATATTTGGATTCTCACTGTAGAAATGATCAAAGGCTTCTAACCATTTCCAGCACAATTACTGCTGACGATCCTCTTATAGGTCTCCAACAAATTTCCGCTGAAGATCCTCTTATAGGTTTCCAAAAAATTTCCACAAGGCCATTTGTAGAGTGTGTTTGTTTCATAAATGAGTTCTCCTGAGATTTCATGCCTCTGAGCTTTACTTTAACATCAGAGCCTTATGGGGGCAGAGAATCTGACACTAGGTTTGGACCAAGTTCCAGAAAACTCATTATATTCAATGTCCCACTGTGGGTGTGATGCTCCCTGCTCTGTTAGAATGTCCTTACTGAGGCATCCTCCTGATGTGAAGGAAGATTGCAAGCACATACTTCCAATTAATTCTGATGATAAGTTTTTTTTAGTTAAAATCCATCAAACTACATTCTTTTATTTCCCCAGTGTTCTGCCCCAGGATGTCATCTGCGTCTGGCTGAAGGGGGAACAGAGGGGTGTTCAAAGTAATGGGATTCCTGGGAGCCAGCGAGCTGCATTTCGAGAGGGCTGTATCTGGGAATGTGTATGTCGGCCGCAGCTCCTTAACACATTCATCAATCCTTCCCATTTGCTATGGAGCAGGAATGAGCACACAAGATAGGAGATAGAGGGGGACTGTGGAGTGTTGCAGGACAGATAGATCCGAGGGTCCTGACACACAAGCCAAAACAAGTCAGTCAGAAATCAGGAAGGTCAATGAAACATAGGCCCTTATTGCAAAGAAGATGGAGAACACGTTGTCTTCCTACAACTATACAGGAACTGAGTGAGACCATACCTGGATCCTGAGTGCAATGCAAGGGTTCACCCACTTACAGAAGTCTGACTTACAAAAGCTTGTACGGGTAGTTGTTCTGTAACACGATGGTTGCGTACTTGTGTGTTTTAGAAACAGCGCTTAAAATGTTGGCGATGTAATCAACTTACAGTCAACACGCGTTTAAAAGTTCACACTTTAGAGACAGTGTTCCCAACATGTCAATCATGTTATAGCAAATTTGTGTTAACATTCTGTACTTATAAACGTGATCCTATACAATAATTTTAAAGATCAGACATACAAACATTTCCTCTTACTTACAAACTTTTACATTTTCCTGCATTGGGTTTGGTCTTGTGTTGAAACCAACATACAAACAGACTCTGTTCACAGCCTGGGGACTGTCTGGATTGGCTTACTTACTTAAGGAAGGTTAGACTTTATCGAAACTCTACAGTGTGGAAAGAGGCTATTTGGCCCATCAAGTCTGCATTGACCCCCAAAGAGCTCCCAGACCCCTGTCCTATCCTTGTAATTACCATGGTTAATCCAACTAACCTGCACATAGAGTCATAGAGTCATGCAGCATGGAAACAGACCCTTTGGTCCAACGCATTCAAGTTTCCTACACTAAACTAGTCCCAGTTGCCCACACTTGGTCCAAATCCTTCTAAACCTTTCTCATTCATGTATCTATCCAAATGTCTTTTATGTTGCCCTCTGGGCAATTAGGGATGGGCAATAAATGCTGCCTAACCAGCAATGCCCTCATCCCATGAACAAATAAAGAAAAAAAAGTTGTAGCTCTACGTGCATCTACCACTTCCTCTGGCGGTTTATTCCACACACGCACCACCCTCTGTGTGAAAAAGTTGTCCCTCCAGCCCCTTTTACATCTTTCTCCTCTCACCATAAAATTATGTCCTCTAACAGGCCTCCAGTCTGCAAAACAACCCTCCACGGCCAACCCTCTAACTCCTACCAACAAGCCAATATTGTAACCAGTTGAACAAAGAACAAAGAACCTTACAGCACAGGAACAGGTCCTTCGGCCCTCTAAGCCTGCGCGTATCCAGATCCTCTATCTAAACCAGCCGCCTACTTCCTCAGGATCTGTATCACTGCCCGTTCATCTATCTGTCTCGATACATTTGAAATGATGTAATCGTTCCCAGCTCTACCACCTCTGCTGGCAATGTGTTCCAGCCCCCACCACCGTCTGTGTGAAGACCTTTCCAAGCATACCTCCCTTAAACCTTTTCTCTCTCACTTTGAACTCATGACCCTTAGTAATTGAGTTCCACACTCTATGAAAAAGCTTCTTGCTATCCACCCTGTCTATACCCCTCATGATTGTGTAGGCTTCAATCAGGTCCCCCTTCAACCTCCTTCCTTCCAATGAAAATAATCCTAATCTACTCAACCTCTCATCATAGCTAGCATCCTCCATACCAGGCAAAATCCTGATGAACCTCCCCTGCACCCTCTCGAAAGCATCCACATCCTTTTGGTAATGCGGTGACCAGAACTGTACACAGTATTCCAAATGTGGCTGAACCAAAGTCTTATTCAACTGTAACATGACCCACCAATACCCTATCCAATGAAGGAAAGCATGCCGTATGTCTTCTTGACCATTCTACTGACCTGCGTTGCCACCTTCAGGGAGCAATGGACCTGAACACCCAGATCTCTCTCTACATCAATTTTCTCCAGGACTTTTCCATTTACTGTATAGCTTGCTCTTGATATGGATCTTCCAAAATGCATCACCTCGCATTTGTCCGAATTGAACTCCATCTGTCATTTCTCTGCCAAGCTATCTATATTCTGCCACATTCTCCAATAGTCCCCTTCACTATCTGCTACTCCACCTAATACTACAGGCAATTTAGATTAGATTAGATTGCCTACAGTACAGAAACAGGCCCTTCGGCCCAACCAGTCCACACTGACCCATTTCCCTCTGAATGATGCAACTAGCAATATGGGAAATTTAGCATGGCCTGCACATCTTTGTGACTGTGGGAGGAAACTGGAGCACCCGGAGGAAACCCACACAGACACGGGGAGAACATGCAAATTCCACACAGACTGTCACCATCCCATCCTATTCCAGCTTGGAAATACTCCAGAGATTATCGATTCAGCTGATCTCTGGAATGGATGTTGTGCAGCCTGGGCCTATTCTCACTGGAGTTTCAGAAGAGGAGAGGTGATATTATTAAAACTTTAAGGTTCTGGGGTGGGGGGGGGGGGGGGGGGGTGGCTTGACAGCTTAGAGTCTGAGAACTTGCTCCCACTAGGGTTGGAATCTAGAAAAAGACGACTTGGTTTAAAATGAAAAGATCCCTGGTTGAAAGTAGAAACGTGGACTGATTTCTTCTCTCAAAGCCTTTCAGATTCTCTTTGACAGTGAGCAGTGATTACATTCATGGTTTGGTTCAAAACCTTTGATAGATAAGTATGTTGGGATAGCCGAGCAAGTGAAATTATAGGGGCTAGCAGGGTTTTATCGACTGGTGAAGCAGGCCTGAGGGGCTCAATGGCCTCACCCTGCATTTCTCATGATCATGAATGTAGGAACAGTGATAAAGCATTTAAACACAGCTTGCTGGTAATTGATTTGAATGCAAAAGTTCAGCATAAGAGATTTGGTGTTTTTCACTAGAGTCTAGACTGATTGATTGATTGGTTGTTGTTACGTGTTCCCAAATACAGTGAAAAGTGTTGTTTTGTGTTCTTTACAGGCAGATCATGCCATACAGGGTAGCAGAGCAGAGCGCAGAATAGAGTGTTACAGCCACAGAGAAGGTGCAGAGAGAGAGAGAGAAAGAGAGATCAGCATTAACATTTGAGAGGTCCATTCAAACATTTGATAACAGCAGGGAAGAAGCTGTTCTTGAATCTGTTTGTATGTGTATTCAAACTTTTGTATCTTCTGCTGATGGAAGAGGATGGAAGAGAGTATAACCAGGGTGGGAGGGGACTTTGATGAGGTTGGTTGCTCAGACAGTGGGGAGTGTAGATGGAGTCAATGGATGGGAGGCTGGTTTGTGTGATGGACTAGACTGTGTTTACAGTTCTCTGTAATTTCTTGTGGTCTTGGGAAGGACGGTTTCCATACCAAGCTGGGATGCATTCAGATAGGATGCTTTCTGTGGTGCATCAATAAAAATTGGTAAGAGTCTTTGTGGACATGTCAACTTTCCTTAGCTTCCTGAGGAAGTTAGAGACATTGTTGTGCTTTCTTGACCATTGCTTCAATGTGGGTGGACCAGGACAGATTGTTGGTGAGCATCACTCCCAGGAACCTGATGCTCTTGACCATTTCCACCTCAGTCCCATTGATACAGACGGGTGTGTCCTCCACTCCCCTTCCTGAAGTCAGTGACCAGCTCCTTTGCTTTGCTGATGTTGATGGTTGTCTTTACACCATGCTGCTAAACACTCAATCTCTTCCTGTCTTATCGTTGTTTGAGACACAACCTACAACAGTGGTGTTATCAGCACCACCATCAGGGGTAGCTGAGCATATCTTGTGAAATTTTGTAAGAGAAACCTGGGTAAGGAGGTGGGGGTGGGTGGGAATGATTGGAACGTTGCTCCCAAAATGTGTGGAAATCATGTGGATGCGGGTCACAGTTCAAATTTCTGCTAAATTGTATTCCATAATCGCATATGTAAAATGCTCCAGGAACTAACTCAATGTGGGCAGCCTGACAGACTGCAATGGTATATTTTCTACCAGTTTAGAGTATTCCTCTATGTGGTTAAGGGCGAAAGCTGTACTAGCTTGGTTAGCGCAACGGAAAACGGATATAACACTAAAGATGGGCATTTCCCTTCAGCGTAGCCAGTTTTCCACTTGTGAGTCATCAAATTTAAAACCACCGAAAGTGACATTTTGAAAAAAACCCACCCTGAGCTGCTGTGAAGCTAGTTGCTGTACCTGCCTATGAGGGCTTAGTGGTATTGCTACTGGTTTAGTATTCCCAGATAATATTCTGGGGACTGGGTTTTGAGCTCACTAAAATAATCTGGAATTAAGGGTTTGATGATGACCACAGCATCATGTGGTTTGCAAATGTTGTTGTGGTTCTGTTCGCCGAGCTGGGAGTTTTTGTTGCAAACGTCCCCTGTCTAGGTGATATCCTCAGTGCTTGGGAACCTCCTGTGAAGCACTTCTGTGCTGATTCCTCCCGCATTTATACTGGTTTGAATCTGCCGCTTCCGGTTGTCAGTTGCTGTCCGCTGCAGTGGTCGGTATATAGGGTCTAGGTCGATGTGTCTGTTGATAGAATTTGTGGATGAGTGCCATGCCTCTAAGAATTCCCTGGCTGTTCTCTGTTTAGCTTGCCCTATAATAGTGGTGTTGTCCCAATTGAATTCATGTTGTTTGTCATCTGAGTGTATGGCTACTAAGGATAGCTGGTTGTGTCATTTCGTGGCTAGTTGGTGTTCATGGATGCGGGTTGTTAGCTGTCTTCCTGTTTGTCCTATGTAGTGTTTTGTGCAGTCCTTGCATGGGATTTTGTACACTACTATTTGCAAATTTCTATCTTTACCTGGTCTGGTCTCTATGTGACTCCAGACCCTCAACCAATATGGTTGACTCATAGCTGTCCTGTGGTAGAATAGGGATGATGAAGGGGCAGAGCTCTGAAAGCTTGTGGTTTCAAATAAACCTGCTAGACTACAAGCTAGTGTTGTGTGACTTCTGAAATAGGGATAAGTAATTAATCTTGGCTGTACCCAGTGTTACCCACATCACGTGAATGTTTAGTGGAAAAAGTAGCCCTTTAAACATGAATGGAGTATAAGAATGGGGAAGTCTTAATGCACTGTATGAGCTATTGGTGAGACTGGAGTACTTCAAGCAGTTTGGTCCCCTTATTTAAGGGAAGACATTATTTCATTGGAGGCAATTCAGAGGAGGTTCACTAGGATGATCCCTGGGATGGAGGGATTGTCTTATGAGCAAAGGCTAAACAAGTTGGGTCTCTACGGCCTGGAGGTGACCTCAATGAAACATATTGGATTCATAAGGGGCTTGACAGGGTCAATGCTGAAAGGCTGTTTCCCCTCATGGGAAAGTCTGGGACCAGAGGGTACAGTCTCAGAATAAAGGGGCACCAATTTCAGACTGAGATGGGGAAGTATTTCTTCTCTCAGAGGGTTGTGAGTCTTTGGAACTGCTTACCACAGAGAGTGCTGTGGGGCAGAGTCCCTATGCATATTTAAGGCTGTGGTAGATAGATTCTTGATCAGTCAGGGAAATTAAGGGTTATGGTGAAAGGGCAGGAAAGTGGATCAAAGCAGGCTCAAGGGGCTGAATGGCCTAATCCTTCTCCAATTCCTTACGGTCTGTGGTCTGACACTCAGCATTCTCTGAGTAACCCGGAGTTTTTTTTTTGTGTGACTTGAATGAAATTGTGGAGAATTATGTTTGAAGATCTTTCACCAACCCAGTGGAATTGCTGACATCTCACATTGTCCACTTTGGGTATGGCCAGTTCTGCAAGGGAGAGGTGTATCACAGATACTTGAAATATTGAAGCAGAAAGCACAGACACAGGCCGTTTGAGTGAAAACAAATCATAACCATGAATTGCTTATAGATATACTAGAGTTACTAAGTGCAACTTCTGATTTTCAAAAGGAAGACATATAAGCCAAAAAATGTGTAATTAGTGGCTGTCTAAAATCTCTGTGAGAATTACTCTGAGTTTCAAGAGGATTTTTGGAATGTCACGTGTGAACAGAACTTTAGATAACAACACTTCAGAGGGAGAGATCTCATTCGTAATGGTTACCTGATGAAGGAGCAGCACTCCAAAAGCTGGTATTTGCAATTAAACCTGTTGGACTATAACCTGGTGTTGTGTGATTTTTTAATTTTGTCCACCCCAGTCCAATACTGGCATCTCCACATTAATGTAGAGATGGAAACTTTACAGACTATCAGGAGTGGAAGAGCCTTATCTAAGAATAAGGAGTCAATGGCCTTATGGAGTGTACGTGTGGACACCACACCACAGTATCTAACTGTGATCGGATCAGTAACAGCCTTAGGTACCTTCGATGACCAACATGTTCGGGAGTGGGACTTGTTCCCAGAGCCTCTGGCCTAATGGTAAGGAGGTTACCTGTGTGCCACAATGTCTCCTCTTCCCCTTGCACTAATACATGTGGACTTCCATCTTACTGGAATCTTCTGTATGGGGACCAAGGAAAGAAACAGCTTATTTAAGTACCTGCTCAAGAATAGGGGCTTGGCTTCCAGGAGCAGGGAGCAGATGGAACCAGGGGAAACGGCAAAGATGAAGATCAGTCTGTAACAGTAACAACAGCAGAATGGATGGACGGTGACAATTGGAAAGCAGCTATCATCAGGGTCCCAGTGACTTACAAGCCCTGTTATCAATCTACAAAGTTCTATTACCTTTAGGTTTCAGTGTTAAGTATTTTTTAGCATTGATTACTGTCAGAGAAAATGGGATGGAATTGGATTTTCTTTTGCTAATTGGCTTCACCTAAGGTTAATATGTTGCCATGTAAATCAATCACATGCTAAAGAAGCCTCTCTCGAGCCACATTAAAAGCAATCAGGGTAAGCTTTTGACAGAGACAATGCCGTGATAAAATCTGACCTTTTCATACTGTCAGATTTCGTCTGTGGTAGATGATGAGAGCTTTGTCCAAGACAGAAGACTATCTGTCATCTACTCTGCAACGTACCAATTAACAAATGGGGTATTTTCCAAGCAGCGTTCTGTAGTTTATACAGCTGTAATATCTCCTGCACGAACTGCAATGGTATCGTCACTGGTGGCAGATAGCCAGCCACAGGCATATGACAATTAAATTCAAGAGTTGCATGGCATTTAGACAGAGCAAAGGAAAACCATTACAGAAGCTGTTGTTTCCCAGTCAATCGATTTCCACAATATTACAATTACTTACTCAAGTCTCACACTTAAGCACAGCACTCAGGTGATGCTACACTGTCTGAGGGCCCAGCTTTTGGACAGACCCTTAAACACTCTTATGCATCAGTTATAAAAGTAGTGGAGGAACTGCTTAGAGCAATGGAAGAATCATCCAATCTGCTGGTGAATTTCTCGATAATGGATACTGATGGCATGTGGGGATTAACACCAATTAATGGCAGGAGGTGGGGGAAGGAGGGAGATGTTCCTGTGATGAATAAATCCAATCAGCAGATACACCTCCATCTCGATACCTACCTCAGCTCATCGACTGTGGAAACCCTCATCCATGTTTTGGTTCCCTCTATTCCATTTCTGCCTGTCCTCCTACACTGTACCCACCATAATCTTGATGTCATTCAGAACTCCACTACCCTGTCTTCACCTGCAACAAGTCCATCACTGTCCGCCAACGCTGTCGATCAGATAAATAATGCCTCAATTTTACAATTCTTATTTTTGTTTGCAAATCTGTCCAAGACCTTGCCTCTCCTCCAGCCTTACAAACCTCATCTAAGTCTGTCTCCCCCAGTTTTAATCACTCCACTGTAACATCTGACCTAGATGGGTGCAAGGCCCTAGGACACATTTCCTAAATCTCTCCACCTTTCCATCTCGCTTTCTGACATTAGGATGTTCCTTAACCAAGCTCCAACATCTCGTTATGAGGCTTTGTGTCAAATTCCGCTTTCCCTTCCCTTTTTTAAGTGCACATCTGATCACATTAACATCAAAAGAGATTACAGCTTAGAGCCACAAGTTGTCCAGGCTGTCAAGTTTCATAATGGAAGTGTGATAATGCAGAGTTTGGCAGGACAACCTTGTTCCTTCAAAAAGGATATATTTCAGCACCTCCACTCTCAAAACAGAACCAATGCATAATTGCATCTCAACCATCATTAACAATCATTGATCAGTTATTTATCATTCCTTCTATCCCCAATACAAACCTTCCAAAGGATTAATAGCACATTGAATTCTTATTGTTGTAAGGTTTTGGAACACAAGGTTCTCATTGTTACTTTTAATACATCGCAGTTGTATGGACACTGTGGTTGTTTGCTATAAATTCTGTGTCCTTTGATCCTGCCCACAGCTAACTGATGAAGGAGCAGTGCTCTGAAAGCTAGTAATTCCAAATAAACCAGCAGGACAAGAACATGGTGTTGTGTGATTTTTAACTTAGTTCACCCAGTCCAACACCAGCACCTCCACATCATTGTTACCTTCAGTGCAACAATGAGATTTGAATCACCGATCGCTGACACCTCCAAGATTGCTAAAGTTATAGAATCTCTACATTTTGGAAACAGGTCCTTTGGCCCAACAAGTCCACACTGACCCTCCAAAGAGTATCCCATCCAAACCAACTCCCCTACCCGATCTTACTCTCTATAATTACCTCTGAGTAATGCACCTAATCTACACATCCCTGAATACTATGGGCAGTTTAGCATGGCCAATCCACCTAACCTGCACATCTTTGGATTGTGGGAGGAAACCCACGCAGACACGTGGGGAACATGCAGACTCCAACAGACAGTCACTCGAGGCTGGAATTGAACCCAGGTCCCTAGCGCCGGGAGGCAGCAGTGCTAACCACTGAGCCACCGTGACACCTCGTATGATCACCAGGTTATAGTCCACCTCGATATGATCCTCCTATCAAGTGAGAAAACAAATGGACATGTACCAAACATCTCACTGACGTCAATTCTTCCATTCAGGATCACATAGAATCGACCCTGGGGTTCTCAATCTGCAGGATTTCTGAAGTTGATCCTCCTTTCCCAACTTAAGGATGACCCTCAATCTCAGAGAGGACAGAGGAAACCTCTTAAGGGCATCCTGAGGGCCCCACTGAATAAGGACACAAGTTTGCGGGTTAACTTGCCACTAACTATGCCATGCAGTGACCCCTCATTACAACATAAACCTGATCATGTAAACTCTGTCACGGAGACCGAAGGAAAGCTGAAGGAGAAAGCACGTGGAAATCCACTTCAAAAGGAACCCCCAATGCCTTTGGGCAGCCCTGGCCCTCCCTGCCCAGAGACCTGTGGCTCCAGAATTGGCCTCCAAGTCTCCTGAGGACACACACATACGTATTGTGGAGATCTGGCAAGTGTCATCCTCTGTTCAAGGGGCTGGTATCAATAACGATCTTGTTGTTACCGACCCACATAGAGGATCACCAGGACAAGGTAGGCTATCCAGCCCCTTCACCCATTTACCATGATAATGTCTGATTTGAAACTTAACTTCTTAGTCACTTTGACAAACAAGAACCTATCAATTTCAGATTTAAAACAATTGGTGAATAGACTCAGTTGAGCGCATATCTCCACCACTCTGAATTAGTTCCAGGATGGTGCAGGTGTGGTAGGTGTTCATCACAGTCTGTCCACTCCAGGCCAGTGCCATCATTTTTTCTATGTACATTTTATCTTTTCCTCTTTCTCTTCTTCTTTTCTTCTTCGTCTTTGGGACTGAGCATTGTCGGCGGGATGTTGGCTGCAGCATTAGTGGTGTGGATCGGGATCCTTGGTGGGTGGTGGTAGGCCTGGACCCTGGACTGCTGGTGTTGGCGGTACCCAGAATCTGGACTCCCGGTGGTGGTGGTAGGCCCAGGGCCTGGACTCCTGGTGTTGGCGGTACCCAGAATCTGGACTCCTGGTGGTGGTGGTAGGTCCGGAGCCTGGACTCCTATTGCTGGTAAGCCCAGAGCCTGGACTCCTGGTAGTGGTGGAAGGCCTGGAGCCTGGACCCCTGGTGGTGATAGGCCCAGAGCCTGGATTCCTGGTGATGGCGGTGCTCAGAGCGTGGACTCCTGATGGTGGTATGCCTGGAGTCTTGGCAGCAGTGGCAGTGCCCCGAGCAGCTAGCCTGTAGGCAGTAGGCCCAGAGCCTGGAGTCTTGGCAGCAGTAGCAGTGCCCGGAGCTAGGATTCTATCAGCAATAGGCCCGGAGCCTGGAGTCTTAGTGGTGGCAGCAGCAGAGCTGGAGTCTCTTGGGCATCAGCGTCATCATTACTGTCCCCAGAACGGGATGCATTGAGGCCCAGAACATCTTGCAGAGACCTTTCAGAAGCCCTGAAGCCAAGCTCAAGACCCCAATTTGAGCAGAAGATGAACTCTTATTTAAGTAATTTTTTGTATCCTTGTTGTAACTCAGACAAAGCACATTTCACTATATCTTCAAGGTCTATGTGACGATAAATCATTCATTCACTCAACGTTATTGCCCTTATCTAAGCACTCTTGCCCGACTGATGTTCTGTAAGTAAGAAGTCTCAGAAAAAAAAATCTTTTTAAGACACAGGAGGTTCCAGGCCAAGCCATGTCTATCAACCTGCTCAGAAAACTCTGCTCACATCTTAACAGCTCTGCAAACTATTCACAACAGCAAAGTCACACCAGCACATTCTAAATCAAGCAACAATATTCCATATAAAACAAACTTACAATATCCTAAGAAAAAATGTCAATCCACCCTGTCTCCCAATGTCTTTGAAAGAATTCTGGATACCAATTAATATCTTTACCAGTTCTTCCTAGGGCCACACACTATTTCTGTACTAGGTTTTGATAAAATCTGTCAATTATTTTGAAACATATTGTTTTCAAACAGGCTAATAAATGAGGGAAAACTATTATTGCCATCGACCTCAGTGAAGGTGGCAATTAACAGTTGATTGAGGATACAGTGAACAGAGTACTCCCCAGGATATCCTGTTCCATTGCTACCTGACAAAGGAGCAGCTAGTACTTCCAAATAAACCTGTTGGACTATAACCTGGTGTTGTGTGATTTTTAACTTTGTCCACCTCAGTCCAAAACCGACTCCTCCACATCAGAATACCGATGGCATCGCTTATTCTGGGCTTTGCTTGTCATTGGCCACACACTTGTCTTTTCTAGTGGTGGAATGATAATAAAGCTATTTTCACTTGGTGGTTTTAACTGTACCTTTCACCCGCACGCGCGCACACACACACATGGGTGCTGAGCAATATGTACGGCAGCAGTGTGAGGGTGGGGGGGGGGGGGGAGACAACAAAAAAAAACTGATTCAGTGAAAAGAAACAGAATACTGCTTGCGGTTTTAATGCCCTTATCTGAGGAATGATTCATGGGCATTGGAGACAATCCAGAGAAACTTTGTTGACCCTCAGGTATGTAGGGTCTTTTCTATGAGGAGAGGTTGAGTAGATTGGGTCTTTGCTCATTGGAGTTTGGAAGAATTAGAGGTGACCTTATTGAAGCATACAAGAGGAATGGATGTGGAGAGATCATTTCCCCTTATGGGAGACTCTAGGACCAGAGAGCATCAGCTCAAAGTAAAGGATTGTCGATTTAAAGTTAAAAATCACGCAACACCAGGTTATAGTCCAAAAGGTTTATTTGAAAGCACTAGCTTTCAGAGCGACGCTCCTTCATCAGATAGTTGTGGAGCAGGACTATAAGACACAGAATTTATAGCAAAAGATCACAGTGTCATGCAACTGAAACGATATATTGAACAAACCTAGATTGCTGTTAAGATTTTTAGTTTTTAGAATGGGTTGCAGGTTTTGGTTCATTACTATATAAATCCCAGAACTTCTTTTAAGTCACATTCTCAAGATAGCTTAAAGTTTTATAAAAAATGGAGACATTTCAGCTCAGACAATGCATTAAAGGTGTGAGGTTAGAGTCTGTCTGCATCCCAATCTTGAGTCAGTCTGTTTCTATTTCCAACGTATAAAATATTATATGGATTGACTGCCTGTAGATTGTGCATTTTTTGAGCAAAATAGAATGTACCTGTAAGTATAATTCTGCAGATGCAAATTCACCCCATAGCCTTATATGTGTGTGCACGTGCATATGAGAGAGAGAGAGAGAGTGTGAGTCTGTGCATGTGAATGTGTGCATGTGAGTACATGTGAGACAGCGTGTGTTTGCACGTGTGTGTGCTTGATAGAGTTTGTATGAGAGTGTGATGGAGTATAAGCCTGTGAGAGGGTGTGTGCATGCGTGTGTATGTGTGCGTAAATGTGAGAGAGCGTGTGTAAGAGAAAGTGTGTGAATAAGTAAAAGTTTATGTGTGGGCGAGTATGTGTGTGCGCACACATTTGTGTGCGCCTGTCTGTGTGAGTGTGTGTAGTGCAGTGGGGTCATCTGTAGTGTGGCATGAACCAAAGGTAGCGGTTGAGGCCATCCCCATGGATACTGAACTTGGCTATCAGCCTCAGCTCAGCCACTCTGCGTTGTTGCATTCCCCGAAGTCTGCCTTGGAGGATGGTCACCCGAAGATCTGAAACCGAATGTCCCTGACCACTGAAGTGTTCCCTGACTGGGGAAATTCTTAACATTCTCCATTTAAGACATAGCTGAGAAGGAATTTCTTCTCTCAGCGAGGAGTGAATCTGTGGAATTATTTACTGTGGAGGGCGCTTGTGGCTGGATCATTTAAGACTGAGGTAAAAAGATTTTTATGATGGTTTGGTGGTGGGAGGTGGGATCATGGTCTTCCTGAAGAAGGGCTTATGCCCGAAATGTCGATTCTCCTGTTCCTCAGATGCTGCCTGACCTGCTGCGCTTTTCCAGCAACACATTTTCAGCTAAAAAGATTTTTAATCAGGAAGAGAATCAAGGACTAAAGGGAAAAGGCAGGAAAGTGGAGTTGAGGATTATCAGACCAACCCTGATCTCAGTGAATGGGGGAGTAGGCTTGATGTCTGATTAACCTACCTATCTGTCTCTCGAGTTCTCTGTTCCTTCATCTTATGATCTTATGGAAGATGGCTCCAAAGCTATAACATTCTTTGCTTTTAGAAGTGTTTAATTGCACTCTTGAAAGTTCTAGTCTGCGTGTGTCAATGTAAATCTGTGCAGCCTAATAATTACATCAATAGGACCCTTAATAACATCCTATTTCCTATGTGTACAGTATTGCTCATTGACACAAAACACAGCTGAAGTGGACTCAGCAAACCCCTCAGTGATGTAAATTTACCTCCTGCAATATGAACAGAAAGCATGAGCTCCCCATTCATTAGCGAGTAAGTCTCCAAAGCCGGATCAACCACTTCAAAGAGAATAAATGGCCTGCGCTCCAGTTGTTTGCGAAATGACTTTTTTTTTCAGTTTAAGCTGAATGCTGACAGATTATCTCATTGCAGTGTCACTGCAGAGAACAGTTCAAATCGTGCTCCAAAAACGAAAGTGACAGGTTACTTGAAGCTGAGCAAAACCCAAATTAGAAAAATCACAGACTTTTTTAAGTTCCCAATATTCGCAGCTATGTCATAGATCAGAGCAAATCTACACCACAACTGCATTTCTTTTCGTCTACGACTGTAAATCAAACTCCATACCTTTCACATACGTTTCTTGTCTCAGACAAATGTTATGGTAATGCTGACATTTTGTTGCATCACATTACTCAATTTAATTTTAATTGGCTTCACGCCAACACTGAGTGTTTGATTTTAGTTTGAACAATGCCCATGCAGCATATTCCTTCAAGAATACACTTTGATTCAAGAATGATCAAAGTTTTCAAGATATTAAGGGGAATAGCTAAAGGGTAGATAAAGGGAAACTTTTTCAGCAGGTTAGAAAGTTGTGGACAGAGGGTGATGCCTAAAACCCGAAAGATGGAGCTCGAAGTTGTGATCAGTACAGAAAAGATAGAAATGTGACACTCCCTTCTGCAAATAGCAACTAACTTTAGGTCACTTTTTAAATCTGTTATGATCCCAATTGATAGTAATCCTGGACACATCAGATTTTGGAGTAAGACCTGGTTTGATAGATCATACGTTTTACTTTTACAGTTTGGTTTCTCTGATAGTCATTTACTGAACATAATCACGAGGCTGTCAATGTACTTTTGACAAAAGAATATATGTTCATTGCACATAAAAATTCCAAGCTATCAAATGACAACTTAGAAAAATCTTATCATAAACCACAAAAAGAAAAAATTCAATCCTTTTCCCAGCAACATGCTCTGCAGACCCACATGGAATCCCTAGAGTGTAGAAATAGGCCTTCAGCCCATCCCATCCCTGTAACCCTGCATTTCCCATGGCCAATCCACCTAGCCTGCACCTCCTTGTACTGTACATACAGACACGGGGAGAGTGTGCAAACTCCACAAAGGTCTGAGGGTGGAATTGAACCTGGGTGCTGTGAGGCAGCAGTGCTAACCACTGAGCCACTGTGCTCCCCCAAATGAAGCCCTATGATTCTTAATTTCACTTTAAAATTTCTGACTCAGTGAGTGAGGTTATAAGCATATCCGTTTGGTGACATCCTGCACATTTATCAGGTGTGATTGCCTTTGTCTGTCCCAGAGAGACACAGAGCTCTGACAGCCTGCAGACTGCCTGTCAAACTGCCTGTCTGCTGGCGTGGCTCTTTCTCATTCCCTGACCAAGTTTCTTTCTTCAGGTTGAAAGGCCCCAGCGTGTGAACATTTTAACGGTACTTTCCCCACATAATTTATCCAGTCATTTAGCATAAATCACAAGCTTTCCGGGAAATGCTATTTTGTACTCACTAGTGGAGAACTGAAACAAAAAAACTCTTTAACTTTAGCATCCAAGTTTTCAAATAATGTTAATAATATATTATCAACAACATTCACCACCATTGTAGATATCCTCTAGTCAATGGTATCCAGGGTTGTGGGGCAAAGATAGCGTTATGGAGCTAGGTTATAGAGCAACCATGATCTCATTGACTGGCAGAATCTCACTGAATGTCAAGACTATCTTGAGGGACTGAATGGCTTCCTTCAGTTCCAATGATCTTCCTTTGCCCCAGCAGTGTGGCCGATTTCCACAAATGCTTTGCAATGGTTGACAGACTCGATTATTATTTTTAAAGCAGGGTTTGGAAGGGATTTACCTGGAATGGAGGGTTTGACCTTGCTTCACCAGAGCATAGGAGGTGGAGAGGTGACCTTATTGAGTCATAGAGTCATACAGCACAGAAACAGACCCTTCGGTCCAACCAGTTCATGCCGACCATAATCCCAAACTAAACTAGTCCCACCTGCCTGCTCCCGGCCCATCCAAATCTTTCCTATCCATGTCCTTATCCAAATGTCTTTTAAATGTTGTAACTGCACCCACATCCATCACTTTCTCTGGAGGTTCAATCCACACTCAAATCACCGTCTGTGTAAACATTTGCCTCTTGTGCCTTTTTTATTTCTCCCCCCCTCACCTTTAAACTGTGCACACTAGTCTTGAAATCCCCAATCCTCAGGAAAACACAACTACCATTAACCCTATCGAGAGGTTTAAAAAATCTTGAGGGATATAGATAAGGGGAATGAGAAGGGTTTTCTCTGGGGTGAGGGATTTCAAAATGTGGGGGGGGGGAGAGACATATTTTTAAGGTGAGAGGAGAAAGATTTAAAACAGACATGAGGAGCGACCTGTTTACACAGAGAGTGCTTCGTGTGTGGAATGAACTGCCAGAGGAAGTGGTGGATGTTGGGTACAGTAACGATGTTTAAAAGACATTTGGATAAGTAGATGAATAGGAAAGGTTTGGAGGGATATGGGTTAGGAGCAGGCAGGTGGGACTAGTTTAGTTTGGGATTAGGGTCGGTGTGAAGTAAAGGGTTTCCATTCTGTATGACTCTGCGACTGTATCAGAGGTAAATCCTTTTGAGAGAAACCAGGGAACTTCGATTTCGCTGACAGAGGATTTATTTTTTGTTTTAATCGTCTTTCCCTTTCTCATTATGTCTGGGGGAATCATCAGTATCTCTGAGGGATGGTCCTCCAAGGGGGTGAGTACTCATTAGTTTCCCCAAAAGCTGACATAACAATATTATTAAGGCAGCAATAACAAGCTGCGAAGAAGAAATATAAGGCAGAACCCAGATGCCAATTGGTCAAATGCTTCGTAGATGTAGCGAAAGGTGATGTGGATGCCCAATAAAAAGCTTATGAATAATGGATAGATCCAGAAGTAGATTTTGCTGTGAATATTGTAATTGGGTAAATCAAGGATAAGTCATGTCCTTTTCTGCCTGAGACTGACACAGGTCACAGCAGCTGTCGCAGTTTCCCAAATAAAACACTCAAATGTGACAACAGGATCAGAAGGAGGCCACTCAGCCCCTCCAGCTAGTTCTGTAACTCAGCTAGTTTACAGCTTCGTTGTATCTTAACTCCATCCATCCTCCCTGGTTCCACATCCCTTCAGACTGCTTCCTGATAGAAGGTCCGTCACTGTCTGCTTTGACATTTACAATAGACCCATCTGCTCCCCTAGCTCTCTCCCCCTCCAATCCTCCAACATTTTTATTCAGGAGAGTTCCAGATCCCCTCGATGTTATGCTTCCTGGCATCAGCCCAGTTCAGACTTTATTGCTATGTTTGTTTGTTATGGACTGCCAAACTCTCTCTGTCCATCCTTCTCAATTTGCTCAGATTAACTTTTATTCTCCTGTACTCTAGGGTCTACAACTTGGTCTACAATCTGGCCTCCTCATTTGGCAACGTCAGCCCCCACACTTTCAGCCCTCACTCCCTGGGCCCTGGGTGGTGTGATGTGTGACTCAGGAATTGCCAGGGTTGGAGGGGTTGAGCTAGAGGGAGAGGCTGAACAGGCTGGGGCTGTTTTCCCTGGAGTGTCTGAGGCTGAGGGGTGACCTTATAGAGGTTTATAAAATCAGGAAGGGCATGGATAGGGTAAATAGACAAACACTTTTTCCGAGGATGGGGGAGTCCAGAACAAGAAGGCATAGATTTAAGGTGAGAAGGGAAAGAGTTAAAAACGGACTCGGGGGGTGGGGACTTTTTCACACAGAGGGTGGTACGTGTATGGAATGAGCTGCCAGAGGAAGTGGTGGAGGCTGGTACAATTACAACACTTAAAAGGCAGCTGGATAGGTATATGAATAGGAAGGGTTTGGAGGGATATGGACCAAATGCTGGTGAATGGGACTAGATTAATTTAGGATATCTAGTCAGCATGGACAAGTTGGACCGAGGAGTCTGTTTCCCTCACTCCGTTCACACATCCCACCTTCACAATCATGGCCCACTCTATATGCAATGGATTCCCTTGCCCTCTCAATAAATACCTCCCAGAATCAGCTTGGGATTCCCAAATCTGCATTCAAAAACTCTCTCTTTGACCGTACCCCCATATGAAAAAAGCCTGGAATAAAAGGCTAGTCTAATGGTATAGTCAATCGTTGTAAAGGTCCAGCTGATAAGCGAGTTTTAAGAAGAGTTGTAGCTCAGGTTGAGATTCTGGATGTAGGTTTGCTCACTGACCTGGAAGGTTCACTTTCAGACGTTTCGTTACCATACTAGGTAACATCGTCAGTGAGCCTCCACATGAAGCACTGCTGATGTTTCCTGTTTTCTATTTATATGTTTGGGTTTATTTGGGTTGGTGATGTCATTTCCTATGGTGATGTCATTTCCTGTTCTTTTTCTCAGGGTGTGGTTAATGGGATCCATTTACACCCACCAACACACTAAAACAGCAGCTAATGAACCTGAAAGACCCTATACAGACAACAAGCAAAACTAATATCATTTACAAAATACCCTGCAAGGACTGTAACAAACACCACACTGGACAAACAGGCAGAAAACTAGCCACCAGGATACATGAACACCAACTAGCCACAAAACGACATGACCCTCTTTCACTAGTATCCTTACATAGAGATAAGGAAGGACACCACTTCGACTGGGACAACACATCCTGCCTAGGACAAGCCAAACAGACACACGCACGAGAATTCCTAGAAGCATGACATTCCAACAGGAACTCTATTAAAAAGCGCATTGACTTGGACCCCAATTATCACCCCCTGAGAAAAAGAACAGGAAATGACATCACAATAGGAAATGACATCATCAGCCCAAAGAGACCCAAACATACAAATAGAAAGCAGGAAATGTCAGCAGTGCTTCATCCAGAGTTTCACTGAAGATGTTACCTAGTATGGTGATGAAACGTCTGAAAATAACCCTTCCAACTCAGCGAGCAAACCTACATCCATATCCAACTAATTCACTAATGGCCTTTAGGGAAGCTAATCTACTGTCCTTATCCTGTCTGACCTACATAGAAACATAGAAAATAAATAGGCCATTCAGCCCTTCAAGCCTGCTTTCACCATTCAATATGATTGTGGCCTATCATCCAACTCAATCCCCTGTTCCTGCTTTCTCCTTATGCATGTGACTCCAGACCCACAGCAATATGTTTGACTCTTAACTGTCCACTCGGCAGTTGGGGTGGGCAATAAATGCTGGGCCCGGCCTACATTGTGCACGTCCCATGAGTGAATGTTATAAACAGCGCCTCCTCTTGCTCTGAATAGGTCAGGCGATGCTGTTTCACACAGGAACCATTCCGAGAATGTGAGCAGCTGATGTGATTTGTTTTCACCACTTGGCATTTTACCGTGAAGCAAAGGCATCGATGCTCCAAATACACACTTCAAGCACAAAGAGGGTTTTTTTTGATGTCTTACTGCCTTCCTTTCCTCTCAAAGGCCATCCTCTGATCAGTGCAAACAGACAGACTGAGCCAATCCTTTCATCTGTCCCGGCTTTGTGACATTATTAAAATGCAGACTATTCCAAAATAAAGCTATTAACTCAAGCCAAACACAACACCAATTATTTTTCTGCTGTTAGCCAATCCCCCAGTAAGTAAATCACCTGATTTGTCTCATTTTCCCTGCTCCTGCGGGGAGCTGTTTATTATTTTGAAGTTCTCCTCCTGTTGTCATCATTCCCTTCTGAGTGTGTAGCTTGATAATGCATTTTCTGCTCCACTCATTACTAATCAACAGGCCTTTTTGTCCTTTACAGCCCAGTTTCTTTTATTCTTAGAAGGACAAGTGACCATTGGATTTAGCCCTCGGTCTTGTGTGAAACCCAACAAAGCCTCACAGACCCAACAGAGTAATTATATTTGTTCAAAAATTAACTCAAAGCCATAATCCCACTAATTAAGGGCAGTATCATTTGTGCAATTATAGGTGATTCAGATTATGGGGATTCTGCAGAACCAGAGGGAGCTGAGAGATTGCTGTAACCTTCAATGGGGACAGCATTGTGGCTCAGGGGTTAGCACTGCTGCCTCACAACGGTAGGGACCCAGGTTCAATTCCAGCCTCGGGTGGCTGTCTGTGTGAAGTTTGCACATTTGCCTTGTGTCTGTGTGGGTTTCCTCGCATAGTGCAAAGATGTGCAGCTTAAGTGGATTGACCACGTTAAATTGCCCATAGTGTGTTGGGCGGATTACTATGGGAAATGCAGGGTGACAAGGATAGGTGGAAATGGGCTGCTCTTTGGAAGGTCAGTGTGGACTTGATGGGCCAAATTGCTGCTCCACACTGTAGGGATCCTATAAAGGTGAAACTTTGTAGTAAAAGGAAGGAATTGCATCTGCATAGCACCTTTCCTTGCCTGAAAGTGCTTTCCAGCCAACAAGCTATTTTGGAAGTATGTTTGCTGTTGTTGTCTAGGAAGCACAGGAAACCCCCCCACAAACAGCAAGGTGATAATGACCAGAGATTTTCTGATGTTGACTGAGGGGTAAATACCAATCAGAAAATGGGGGAGAGCTCACTCACTCATTCTTCCTCTTCCTCTTTAAGAGAGAGAGAGAGACAGTGGATTCGAGCTTTTTCTAGACATGTTAACAACCCATCTGAAAGAATGTGCTTCTGGCAGTGTAGCACTCCCTCAGCACTGCACTGCAGTATCAACCCAGAACATAGTGCTCAATGCTCCAGAGTGGGACTTGAACCCACAACCTGGTCAGGCAGGCCCCAGAATGGAATCACTCAGTAGCTGAAACTCTCTCAGCTCTGTGTAATTAAGACTCACTTGATTACAGCTCCAAGCATCTCACACTGATTTTAAGGTATTTTCTAACCACACGTCTCTGGAGTAGTGGGACGTGATCTTGGGTCTCCTGACTCAGAGGTAGGGACATTACTGTTGCACCAAAAGCAGCATCCAACTCTCTTCAGCTGTGTTATTTGGATTGCCTATTGGAACAAAGAACAAAGAACCTTACAGCACAGGAACAGGCCCTTCGGCCCTCCGAGCCTGTGCTGATCCAGATCCTCTATCTAAACCTGTTGCCTATTTTTTAAGAATCTGTATCTCTCTACTCCCTGCCCATTCATGTATCTGTCTAGACACATCTTAAATAGCGCTATCGTGCCCTTCCATACCACCTCCACTGGCAACTTGTTCCAGGCACCCATGATCCTTTGCATAAAGAACTTTCCATGCATATATCCCCTAAACCTTTCCCCTCTCACCTTGAACTCATGACCTCGAGTAATTGAGTCCCCCACACTGGGGAAAAAGCTTCTTGCTATCCACCCTGTCTATACCTCTCATGATTTTGTAGACCTCGATCAGGTCCCCCCTCAACCTCTGTCTTTCTAATGAAAATAATCCTAATCTACTCAACTTCTCTTCATAGCTAGCATCCTCCATACCAGACATCATCCTGGTGAACCTCCTACGCACCCTCTCCAAAGCATCCACATCCTTTTGGTAATGTGGCGACCAGAACTGTACGCAGTATTCCAAATGCGGCCGAACCAAAGTCCTATACAACAGTAACAGGACCTGCCAACTCTTGTACTCAATACCCCATTCGATGAAGGAAAACATGCCTTCTTGACCACTCTATTGATCTGTGTAACCACCTTCGGGGTACAATGAACCTGGACACCCAGATCTCTCTGTACATCAATTTTCCCAAGAGCTTTCCATTTACTGTGTAGCTTGCTCTTGAATTGGATCTTCCAAAATGCATCACCTCACATTTACCCAGTTGAACTCCATCTGCTATTTCTTCGCCCAACTTTCCAGTCTATCTATATTCTGCTGCAGTCTCTGACAGTTCCCTTTGCTATCTGCTACTCTACTCCACCAACCTTAGTGTCATCTGCAAACTTGCTAATGAGACCACCTATACCTTCTTCCAAATCATTTATGTATATCACAAACAATAGTGGTCCCAGAATGGATCCCTATGGAACACTATTGGTCACAGGTCTCCATTTTGAGAAACTCCCTTCCACTACTACTCTCTGTCTCCTGTTGCCCAGCCAGTTCTCATTCCATCTAGCTAGAATACCTGGACCCCACGCAACTTCATTTTCTCCATCAACTTACCATGTTGAATCTTATCAAACACCTTACTGAAGTCCATATATGTGACATCTACAGCACTTCCCTCATTAATCAACTTTGTCACTTCCTCAAAGAATTCTATTTAGATGGTAAGACATGATCTTCCCTGCACAAAACCATGTTGCCTATCACTGATAAGCCCATTTTCTTCCAAATGTAAGTACATCCTATCCCTCAGCATGTTCTCCTGCAGCTTCCATACCACTGACGTCAGGCTCACTGACCTATAATTACCTGGACTATCCCTGCTACCCTTCTTAAACAATGGGACAACATTAGCAATTTGCCAGTCTCCCGTGTTCAAAGATGCTGTAAAGAAATCTGTTAAAGCCCCAGCTATTTCCCCTCTCGCTTCCCTCAGTAACCTGGGATAGATGCCATCTGGACATGGGGACTTGCCCACCTTAATGCCTTTTAGAGTACCCAACATTTCCTCCCTCCTTATGCTGATTGACCTAGAGTAATCAAATATCTATCCTGAAACTCATTATCCATCATGTCCCTCTTCTCGGTGAATACTGACACCAAATACTCATTAAGAATCTTACCCATTTTCTCTGAGTCTACGCATAACTTTCCTCTTTTGTCCTTATCTAGGCCAACTCTTTCTCTAGTTACCCTCTTGCTCCTTATATATGAATAACAGGCTTTGGAATTTTCCTTAACCCTATTTGCGAAAGATATTTCATGACCCCTTTCAGCCCTCTTAATTCCTCATTTCAGATTTTCCGATATTCTTCCAAAGCTTCATCTGTTTTCTGTCACCGAGACCTTGTGTACGCTTCCCTTTCCCTCTTGGTGATCTCATAATTTCACTTGTCATCCATGGTTCCCTAATCTTGCCATTTCTATCCCTCATTTCTGTCCTACACTCTAATAAAACTTTCTTTAAAAGCATATCAAATGTGGATTTACCTCCAAACAGCTGCTCCCAATCCACATTCCCAAACTCCTGTGAATTTTGCTACAGTTGGCCTTCCCCCATTTTAGCACTCTTCCTTTAGGATCACTTTCATCTTTGTCCATGAGTATTGAAAACCAACGGGAATTGTGATCACTATTCCCAAAATAATCCGCTATTGAAACTTCACCCACCTGGCCGGGCTTATTCCCTGACACCAGGTCCAGTGTGGCCCCTTCCTGAGTTGGACTACTTATATACTGCTCTAGAAAACCCTCCTTACAAATTCTGCTCCATCTGAACCTCTAATACTAAGTGAATCCCAGTCAATGTTGGGTAAATTAAAATTGCCAATCACCACCACCCTGTTGCTCCTACATCTTTCCATGATCTGTTCACATATTTGTACCTCTATCTCACACTCGCTGTTGGGAGACCTGTTGTGCAGCCCCAACATTGTTACCGCGCCCTTCCTATTTCTGAGTTCTGTCCATATTGCCTCACTGCTGGAGTCCTCCATAGTGCCCTCCTTCAGCACAGCTGTGATATCCTCTGTGACCAGTAATGCAAATCCTCCACCCCGTTAACCTCCCTCTCTATCCCGCCTGAAGCTTCGATATCCTGGGGTATTTAATTGCCAATCTTGCCCTTCCCTCAACCAAGTGACTGTAATAGCAATAACAATAGCTATATCAGAAGGTCAAAGATTTGTGTCCAGGTACTGCATGAATCCAGAAGTGAATTAACTCACTGACAGGCAACAAATGAAAGACTGGTTTGTCGGTTGTACAGCATCTTACATGGTTCGGCAGATTTAGGGAAGTAAAGAACGATTTTGGAACAAACAAAGGTTAATCGTTTCATAATTGAAAATGTAAAGGTGAAAGATAGGTCAGTAAGGCTGACGGAAAGTTTTGGGTTGTTTGTAACGTGACCTTGCTACAAAACCTATAGAAAATGAAGACAAGGTTGAGAGCGAGAATCACAAAAATACTGACTCAACAAAGAAAGTAGGTTTAATAGAACAAACTGTCCCAGATCCACTCGTAAGTAATAGCCATTTATGAATTTAAATTGACTGCAATGCACTTTGAACCTGGAAACGGGCATTGCTGATTTCATTTTACATTGCAAAGCAGAGGAAAGATTTGAGCCATTTTGATTCCTGTTTGTTGATCAGTTTCTGGGTGTGATTGATAATGTTAATAAAGCGTGCTACATTAGCAGGCTGGTCCTCTATCATAAGGATCCATTGCTTAAGCAAATAATGATTTCAACGACAAAGCTGGAAGAAAGTATTATTCCTTGTGTCACACATAATCCTGGGGCTGTGACAATATTCATCTTTTCTCATGAATTAAAGGTTTTAATTACTTCGCTCCAGGGACCATTTCGAATTTGCCGACTCCCTCCCCCTCTGCATTTCATCCTTCATTATTCTCTTTGACTCTCTGCGGATATCTGTAATGTGTTGCTGAATGCTAACTTGCCACATAGTGTCCAGGGATATGCAGGCTAGGTGGGTTAGCCATGGGAAATGCAAATGTGGGGGTGAGGTGGGTCTAGGTGGGATGCTCTCCAGAGGGTCAGTGTGGACCCTATGGGCCGAGTGGCCTGCTTCCACACCGCAGGGATTCCGGGACAATCAAAACTTGATTTGATTTATTGTCGTCACATGTATCTAAGTACAGTGAAAAGCTTTATTTCGATAGCAGTGAAGGCAAATTACAACAAACAAGGATGCTTAGATCATAGGGTGCTTAGAAGTCAAAATTATACGTCTGTAAGTTAGCTTGTTGAGCTTGAAGGTTTATTTTCAGACGTTTTGTCATCATGACTAGGTAACATCATCAGTGAGCATGTCTGGTGAAACGCTGGTGGTATGTCCCACTACTCTATTTATAGGTTTTGGTTTCTTAAGGTGGGTGGTAGGATACATGAACACCAACTGGCCATCGAAAGACGTGACCCACTCTCACTAGTTCCTATATATACAGACAAAGAAGGACACTACTTTGACTGGGACAACATACACATCCTGGGACAGGCAAAACAAGGACATGCATGAGAATTCCTGGAGGCGTGGCATTCTAACCAGAACTCTATCAATAAACACATCAATTTAGACCCTATCAACTTTCCTTTAAAAAAAACACAATCGGAAATGATATCACCCACCTTAAGAAACCAAGACCTATCAATAGACAGGCGGGACATACCACCAGCGCTTCACCGGACACTCTCACTGATGATGTTACCTAATCATGGCGACGAAACATCTGAAAACATACCTTCCAGCTCAGCGAGCTAACTTACAGACGTATCGTCAACCTGAGATGCAAATCTTCTCAAAAATCGCGAGACAAAATTATTCCTACTCTGTTCTGAGCATATACCTCCTCTAACTTATTCACATTTTAACGTACCAGAGGCCAATGAAAAGAAGATTTATGAGGATGTTGCCAGGATAGTAGGCCTGAGTTCCAGGGAGAGGTTGGCCAGGATAGACCTGTATTCCTTGGAATGTAGGAGAATGATGGAGAACCTTATTGAAGCGTATAAAATCATGAGGAACATAGATAGGATGAACGCATGCAATTTTTATCCCACTAATGGGAATTGAAAACTAGACAGCATAGGGTAAAGGTGAGAGGGGAAAGATTTAAGAAGGACCTGAGGGGCAATCTCTTCACACAGGGTGGTGCGTATACGGGAGGGACTGCCACAGAAAGTGGTTGAGGCGGGTGCAATAGCAACATTTAAAAACATTGGAAAGGTTCACACCAAATGCAGGCAATCAGAACTAGCTGAGTGGGCACCAGGTTCAGCGTGGACCAGTTTAGGCCGAAGGGCCTGTTTCCACTCTGTATTACTCTATGTCTTTGTGACTGCACTGTTGGAGCTGCTGCCTTTCAGATGTGATGTTAAATGGAAGCCCGTGGATGCACAAACATATTCCACCGTATTACTTCAAAGAAAATTAAATGAAACATTGCTAAAGCCTTGCTAATATTGGGGAGACAGGAAGCCAACTTGTGGAATGTTTTAGAGAACATCTTTGGGACTCCCACGCTAACCAACCCCATCACTCCATGGCTGAACACTTCAACTCCCCCTCCCACTCCACCAAGGACATGCAGGTCCTGGGCCTCCTCCATCACCAAACTCTAGCCACCTGACGCCTGGAGGAAAAACTCCTCATCTTCCACCTTGGGACCTTCCAACCACATGGAATCCATGTGGATTTCACCACTTTCCTCATTTCCCTTTCCCCAAAACTTATTCCAGATCCAACCTTCCAACTCGGCACTGCCCTCATGAACTGACCCATATGTCTATCTTCCTTCCCATCTATCCGCTCCACTCTCCCCTCTGACCTATCACCTACTTCCTCACCTTCATCTACCCACCCAGCCACCTTCCCCCCAACCCTAGCCCCTCCCATTTGTCTCTCAGCCCCCTTTAGCCTGTGCACCAAGAACCCCCCCCCCTCGACCCCACACACATTCATGAGGAAGGGTTTACGCCAAAACATCGTTTCTCCTGCTCCTCAGATGCTGCCTGACCTGCTGTGCTTTTCCAGCACCACACTCTTGACAGTAATATTTAACCCTCACTAATAGCACAAACGCCAGATTATCCGGCCATTCCATGAATTTTGTTTTGCTGATTACAGTTCGTTGCTGGGTATTCTAAATTATGACAGGAGCAGCACTTAAAACAGTGCTTCATTGGCTGTGAAGTTGCTTGAGCGATCCTAGCCAATGAACACCACTGTCTGGCCGCAAGTCTTCCTTTTTAACCAAATGCCTACTTTATTCTGAATAATTAATTCGACATCAAACCATGGTCAAGGAGAAAAGATTAAAAGAAAGTGGGACAGGATGATTAAAGAGTCAGAGAGGGAATGTTAAAAAAGGCTCAAAATATGTTTTAAAATGTCCCAGTGATAATTAAAATCTGAAAGAATGAGGCTCTACCTTTTAAGCTTTTGAACAGGCAGTGGCTCAGTGGTTAGCGCTGCTACCTCACGGCGTCAGGGACCCAGTTTGATTCTACCCTCGGGCGACTGTCTACGTGGAATTTGCATATTCTCCCTGTGTCTGGATGGGTTTCCTCCCACAGTCCAAAGATGTGCAGGTCCAGTGGATTAGCTATGTTAAATCAATCATAGATGCAAGTTAAGTGGGTTAACCACGGGAAACGCAGGGAGAGGGTAAAGGGGTGGGTGTGGACTCAATGGGCCAAATGGCCTGCTTCCACACTGTAGGGATTCTATGAAATCTTAGCTTACGAGAGTAAGTGCATTTATCGTGGTGTTAAAAATTGACTTGCAATTGAATGGGAAACGTTTCACATGAATTATATTTGGTGTATTGGTGTGTGGTAGCACATTTCACAACTTTGCTGGAAAAGCACAGCAGGTCAGGCAGCATCTGTGGATAGAAAATCAGAGTTGACATTTCAGGTGGAGTGACCCTTCCTCAGTACCCAAAACATTAACTCTGATTTCTCTCAACAGATACAGCCAGATCTGCCGAGCTTTTCCAGCAACCTCTGTTTCTGTTTCTGATCCGAAGTTCATTCGGTTCATATCAGAACTTGTCCCCTTTATAAGTTTCAATTTCAAGGAACGCAGATTAATATCGTTCTCCCAAAGCATTTGAAGGAAGTGGATATCTTGGACGGCAATGTCTGAATTTCCGCGTTTAACCGCACATGTGAACTCTGGACGTTGCTGCCTGATTAGCATTTTAGCAGTGGTAAGTGCTGATTGCCTCACAGTTCATTTAACCATAAAATCCAGGTCAATAACATCTCAAAGGGAGGTAACATAATCTTGCTAGGATTTTAATGAGAATAGCAGTAAAGAAGGAAGCTAATTGAGTGCCTCTGTAAAATCTCTGCAATTCTCTGTGATCGTTCTTACTCTCTAACCATTTACAGATGATTTAAATCAATCACCAATTTAGTATTGGCCAAATAACACAGGATTACTGATTTGGGGTTGAGTGTAAATTGTTACACAGCATCAGAAAATCAGACACTAAGGATATTTTTGCCCCCCACAGTGGACTGCAGCCTGGGATTAAGATGACCCTGAATGTGTGTTGTGGATGTTCAAAAGCACCTGTTTTCTTCACTTAACTCTCACAACAGGCATTTCAAAATGATCAGAAACACTTACCTGCTCCCACCCAGCCCCATGTATTAAGATCACATTTTCAATCCCAAATGTCCGAGCTTTTTCGAACACTAATATTCTACTGAGTGCCTTGAGCAAAGCAAATGCTTCTGCAGAAAAGAGAATTCCGAATTCCAAATGCTTGACTAAATTTGAGTCGTTGTCATAGTCCGAGTTAAATTCTGTGAGGGCATATTTGAAATCTTTAGAACGGTGAAATAATGCAGCTGTGAGCTGGTTACTGAGCTTAAACCAGAGGTTCAGGACAGCACAAAGCAGCAAATTATCCTGTAATGTGAAGACAAATGCTGGAAATATTGTCAGGTGAACGCTGAACGTATTTTTCTGTTTGCTATTTCTACAAAGACATTGACCCACTTATAGGAGAACATCTATGTAAATTTGTTAAGCACATTATCCACTAACCTGCCAACAAGTCTAGGCTTCTGCTTCCACTCAACTTTAATAAGTTAACTCTTACTAATTGAAATAACTCCACAGAGGCTGGTATCCCATTGTCCTTGGCTACAGTACTGCCCCACTCAGAGTCAGGTACCAGAGTGTCAGTAATTCAGACACTCCCCTTTTTTGTAAATTTCCTGACCTGGTTATATTTTTATTTCTCCTCTCTTTTTTTTCCCCTTTTTATTTAACCCCCACACTCCCTCCTAACTGCAGTAGTGCTTATATTTTCCCCCATGGTTTGTGTGTACGCAGGTGTGAGACACAGTGAGAGACGCAAAGTGCACGAATCTTTTATTCAATTTCCACCACCAGGAAGATAGGAAAACACCCGAGTGGCCTGTGACAAGCAGTGCCCTTCCCATCAAAGGGCAATGCTGTGTGATCAAACAGTGAAGGGGAGGGCAGGGACTAAATCAAAATAGAGTTGGAGGGGGAAATAATGCACTCCACTCCCTGCGGCACCCACTTCTCCCTGAACAACTCCAGGGTGTTGGTGGACACCACGTGCTCCTTCTCCAAAGACACCCGGGCTCTAACGTAATCGCGGAAGAAGGCAGGCAGTCGGCACTAACGACCCCCTCCACGGCCCGCTGCCTGGACCTGTTTAAGACCCACGAGGGGGTCTTCAGACCTGCCCACCCTCCTCCGTACTGGGTGCCCGAAGATCAGGAGCGTGGGACTGACGTGCAACCAAAAGCAGAGGAGAAGGTTTTTGAGGAAATCAAAAAGGGAGTGCAAACGCCCACACCCAATATACACATGGTCCACGGACTCCACAGCACCACAGAGCAAGCAGTTGGGCTGGAAGTCCGTGAACCATCGCAATCTGCGGTTGCAGGGGACTGCTGCGTGCAGCACCCTCCACCCCAGATCCCCGAGAGAAAGGGAGAGGACACCTGCGTAGAGGGCCCTCCACTGGGGATCCCCACTGTCCGGTGGCAAATGGGCATGCCAAGGCGTGTCCGGATGGTGGATGAGGGAGAAGAGGTGGACGGTGTGTAGCAGCAGCCGATATAGGACCCGCCTTTTTACCCCTGAAAGGAAACAAAATTAAAATTCTGGAGGCGACTCAGGTTGTGGGGCACAGGCTCCCACGGGAAGTACGGGACCTTGGGGCCAATGTGAAATTCTGTCCAGGCTACTCCCCTTTTTTTTTTCTTTTTTTTTTACAGTCAGTCGCCTGAGGTGGGAATTGAACCCAGGTCCCTGGTGCTGTGAGGCAGCAGTGCTAACCACTGTGCCACTGTGCCGCCAAATCAAATTGTTTTGTGAACAGCAGTACAGCGGGAATGGAAACAGCATTTTAACAAGCTGCGTCGTTGCAACTGATCAGTAGAAAAACACTCCTGTTTATTTTTTTTTTCTTTTTTTTCTCTTTTTTTTTCTTTTTTATTGAGAGACATAAAGTGCACAAATCTTTATTTTTTTTTATTCCCCTGGTTATATTTTTTTTTAATTAACCCCCACACTACCGCCTAACTGCGGTAGTGCCTATTTTTTTTCCCAGCACCCATGGTGTGTGTGTGTGCAGCTGTGAGACACAGTGAGAGACATAAAGTGCACAAATCTTTATTTAATTTCCACCACCAGGAAAAGTAGGAAAACACCCGAGTGGCCTGTGACGAGCAGTGCCCTTCACATCAAAGGGCAATGCTGTGTGATCAAAACAGTGAAGGGGAGGGCAGGGACTAAATCAAAATAGAGTTGGAGGGGGAAATGATGCACTCCACTCCCTGCGGCGCCCACCTCTCCCTGAACAACTCCAGGGTGTTGGTGGACACCGCGTGCTCCTTCTCCAAGGACACCCGGGCCCTAACGTAACCGCGGAAGAGGGGCAGGCAGTCGGCCCTAACGACCCCCTCCACGGCCCGCTGCCTGGACCTGTTTATGGCCAGTTTGGCCAGGCCCAGGAGCAGACCCACGAGGAGGTCTTCAGACCTGCCCTCCCTCCTCCGCACCGGGTGCCCGAAGATCAGGAGCGTGGGACTGAAGTGCAACCAAAAGCAGAGGAGAAGGTTTTTCAGAAAATCAAAAAGGGAGTGCAAACGCCCACACCCAACATACACATGGTCCACGGACTCCACAGCGCCACAGAACAAGCAGTTGGGCTGGGAGTCCGTGAACCACCGCAATCTGCGGTTGCAGGGGACTGCTGCGTGCAGCACCCTCCACCCCAGATCCCCGAGAGAAAGGGAGAGGACACCTGCGTAGAGGGCCCTCCACTGGGGATCCCCACTGTCCGGTGGCAAATGGGCATGCCAAGGCGTGTCCGGATGGTGGATGAGGGAGAAGAGGTGGACGGTGTGTAGCAGCAGCCGATATAGGACCCGCCTTTTTACCCCTGAAAGGAAACAAAATTAAAATTCTGGAGGCGACTCAGGTTGTGGGGCACAGGCTCCCACGGGAAGTACGGGACCTTGGGGCCAATGTGAAATTCTGTCCAGGCTACTCCCCTTTTTATCTGTCAGCCAGGACTCCCTGATTTGACCCGTCTAACAGCCCCAATCAGGGAACTCTGACTCTATAAGGTCCAGCTGGCTGACCTTATTACAATCACTGCACTATAGTCACATTTAGATTAATCAAGCACAACCAACAAACTTGCATGTCAATATGGCTTCAGTATCATTGTAGGTTCATAGAATCCCTACAGTGCAGGAGCAGGCTACTTGAGTCCACACTAACCCTCTGAACAGCATCCCACCCAGACCTGCTTCCTACCACTGTAACCCTATATTCCCCATGGCTATCCCAAACATCACTGGACACTATGGGTGATTTAGCATGGCCAATTCACCCTAACCTCCACATCTTTGGACTATGGAAGGAAACTGGAGCACCTGGAGGAACCCACATTGACACAGAGAGAATGTGCAAACTCCACACGGGCAGTCATCTGAGGGTGGAATCGAACCCAGGTCCCTGGTACTGTGAGGCAACAGTGTATCCACTGAGCCACTGTGCTGCACTCATTGAATTATGGGAATAAATGCATGGGATTTATCACCTCCATCCCTCACATTTTCCAGTACAGTCACCTCTAGTTGATCCACGCCACCATTTTAAACTCTCATCTACATTTGCAAACATCTCCATGACCTCCATCTTCCAGCCCTCCACCTCCAAACCCTCACCACTACCACTGCCAAACGCTCCACCATAACTTTCACCAGATTTACGTAAGGACACAAGGGATTGGGCAGGAGGAGACATTTGGCCCTTGAACTTGCACTGCTATTCCATACCATCATGACTGACCCAATCCCTGATGTCAACTCATCATGGCACCAGCTCCTCATAGTATTCAGCTCCTCAATATTTCAAACATCTATCCTCTTTCTCTTTAAATACTTATAAAGGCCATGTTGAGTTTTTGATCAATGGTTACCCTACCAGATGTTGATAGTTGAGGATTCAGTGATGGTAGTGTCACTGAATGCCAATGTGTAGTGGTTTGATTAAGATTGCTTTTATTCCAGTAAACTAGAATCCCAGATCATAATCTTGGGAAACATAGGTTCGCGTCAACATCAATACAATTAACCAATAAAACGTCTGGTCTCCAAAGCAATGGCAGCCATGAAATTATTGTTAGGCAAAAGTGAGGACTGCAGATGCTGGGAATTAGAGTCTAGATTAGAGTGGTGCTGGAAAAGCACAGCTGGTCAGGCAGCATCCGAGGAGCAGGAATATCGACGTTTCAGGCAAAAGCCCTTCATCAGGAATGAAATTATTGTTGCTTGATTGTGGTTCAAATGTTTACTTTAAGGGAAAGAAAACTTGCAGTCCTTACGCAGTCTGGCCAAAATGACAGTCCAAACACACAGCGATATGGCTGACTCTTAACTGCCCTCTGAAATGGCCGAGCAAGTCCCTCAGTTCAGGGCAGTTAGGGATGAGTATTAAATGCTGGTCCAGGCCGTGATGCCCACTTCCCATGACAGAATAAAACAAAATATGGTTACAGGAGTTCACAGTTCACAAAATGTGGCACTGGAAAAGCACAGCCGGTCAGGCAGCATCCGAGGAACAGGAGAGTCAACGTTTCGAGCATAAGCCCTTCATCAGGAATGTCCTTCATCAGGAAGGGCTTATGCCAGAAACATCGATTCTCCTGTTCCTCGGACGCTGCGTGATTTGCTGTGCTTTACCACACATTATGACTCTGATCTCCAGCATTTGCAGTCCATACTTCCTCCTGGGAGCTCACTGTTGAAACAATCAATTATCACTCAGGTTTGAATCATGGTTCACTATTTTAACAAGCGGGCAACTGGACACTTTAACTCATGGGTGGGTAATATGCTGGGAAGGGGGTATATTACTTCCCCTTCCAATTTCATTTTGATTTAGTCCCCTGGACTGTATTTTTTTTTTTTGGCTATGGTTGCTTATTTGTAACTTGGATGTTTAATTTCTCAAACAGGAGACTTGGGGAGTGATACATTTTTTAAAAAAAGGAAGCATTTTGATTCCCCGAAAGGCTGGAGGTCAGTGTCATTTCAGAAGGAAGAGGGGAAATTGCTGGAGAAATAAAGCAACACGAACTGAAATGAGAAGCAATCAAGTATGGCGGGGAACAAGTGAATCACAGCTGAGGAGGTGGCCCTACTGATGAAAAGTGACAATATACAGAGTAGGATTGTATCCGCCTCCTCACCACCACTTGTCAGGAGGCAAGCCTGCAAGGGATTAATGAGACAGATGAATAATAACAGCAAGAAAAAAAAACACCAAGAAAATAAAGAGAAAAGAACTACGTCTCTACCAGTAAGTCTAGAGAGGCCACAGCGCTGAAATATTTGCACAATATAATGATGAACTGAGGACTGACTGCATGTAATGGACTCTGTAAGGTCCAACAAAGTGCTCCATTTGTATCAAGATTAGAGTGGTGCTGGAAAAGCACAGCAGGTCAGGCAGCATCCGAGGAGCAGGAAAACCGACATTTCGGGCAAAAGCACTTCATAAGGGCCTTTCCTGCTCCTCGGATGTTGTCTGACCTGCTGTGCATTTCCAGCACCTCTCTAGTCTTGACCCTAATCTCCAGCATCTGCAGCACCCACTTCCACCCTGCTCCATTTGTACAGCAGCTTGGCTAGACCGGACCTGGAGTGTTGGTCTCCTTATCTCAAGGAAGATCATTTTGCCACTGATAGAGTACAGTGGAGGTTCACCAGGCTTGTACCCGGGGTGGGGAGTGGTGGGTAGGTAGAAAGGAGATTGGACCAGCCTGGATCTGAGCATTTGGAAGACCGAGAGGAGATCTCATTAAATTTAAAGAGATGGTGGCGGTAAGATGTCTCACCTGGTTGGGGAGTCTAGAGTCAGGGGATACAAGTTAAGATGAGGAGAAATTCCTTCACTCAGAGGGTGGTGAATGTTTGGAATTCTCTACCCAAAAGGGCTGTGGATGCTCACTCCCTGGGTACGTTTAACGTGAAGATTAATGAATTTCTGATTGTAATTGGGGTAGGTGATGACAGGGATAGTCTGGATAAAACTCCACAAGAGCATAAGGAATATATACAGGAGTCGGCCAGTCAGCCCCTTGAGCCCACTACATCATCCAATAGGATCATGGTTGATCCAACATTCCTCACATCCACTTTCCTGCCTGTTTCCTGTAACGCTTGATTCCTCAACTGATCAGGAATCTATCTCAGCCTTAAGTATGCACAAGGACTCTGCCCCCACAGCTCTCTCTGTGTGACAAGGCATTCCAAAGACTCACAACCCTCTGAGAGAAGATATTCCTCACATCTCAGTCTGAAATCAATGCCCCTTTATTCTGAGGCTATATCTTCTGATCCTAGACTCTCCCATGAGGGGAAACATCCTCTCAGCATTGACCCTGTCAAGCCCCTTCAGAATTCTATATGTCTCAATGAGATCACCTCCCAATCTTCTCAGCTCCAGGGAGTACACTCCCAACCTATTTAACCTTTGCTCCTAAGACAATCCCTGCATACTGGGGATCGGACAAGTGAACCTTCTCTGAAGTCATTGAAATGTTCAGTCAGTCGTGATCACTGGATAATGGTGACTTCTATTCCTTTGGTCTGAACTGTGAAGGTTTCTTCACTGTGTTGACTGCCAGGGTTCCAGCACTAGGAGTAACATTGAAAATCTGACATTGGCATTGCTATTAGAAAGGATACAATGAATAGACACAAAATATCTCATTGAGTATCTATTCCATTCAGGCAGTGATCAATTTTCACCTTTTCCTTTGGTCTGTGTCTACATTCATGCAAGTGTCTGAGGCTGAACCAAGGCAAACACGCATCCTGCAACAATCCCAGCTCAGGAAGAAAGTGAAGACTGCAGATGCTGGAGATCAGAGCTGAAAATGTGTTGCTGGAAAGGCGCAGCAGGTCAGGTAGCATCCAAGGAATCTGGAGAATCGACATTTCGGGCATGTCCGAAGCCTGAGGAAGGGCTGATGCCCAAAGCGTCAATTTTCCTGCTCCTCGGATGCTGCCTGGCCTGCTGCGCCTTTCCAGCAACACATTTTCAGCCACAGTCCCAGCTCATCCTACAATCACCACTGAGTTCATTCCAATCACAGCTCATCCCCTGGAGTCAACACTGAGTTCATATTAATCCCAGCTCATCTCCTGGAGTCATCACTGAGTCCATCTCAATCCCAGCTTATCCCCTACAATAATCACTGATTCCATCTCAATTCCAGCCCACCTGACAATCATCATTGAGTCCATATCAATCACAGCTCATCCTACAATCATCACTGAATCCATCTCATCCCCAGCTCATCCTACAATCATCACTGAGTCAATCTCAACCCCAGCTCAACCCCTACAATCATCACTGAGTCCATCTCAATCCCCCACAATCAGCACTGAGTCAGTCTCAACCCCAGCTCATCCTACAATCATCATTGAGTCCATCTCAACCCCAGCTCATCCCCTACAATCGTCACTGAGTCCATCTCAATCCCAGTTCATCCCGTACAATAATCACAAAGTTTGATGTTACTTTTTAATAAACAGAAATGTTGGAATGGAGATGGATAGATGGATAGATGGATAGCTGGATAGATGGATAGATGGATAGATAGATAGATAACATTTATATAAAGATATATGTTATGCAACTGACTCATCAATTGTGGCCGAAGCAGAAATTCTGTCCCTGTATTATCTTCCATTTTGTTCTATATTCTGCTTTATCCAACTCGTTTACCCATGGTGGAGATGCAACGTGCATGCCCAGAGGAGAGGAACAAGAATTTGCTTCATGTTGGCATCAACTTTGATTCCCAGCACCTGTGGAACGATGCCACTTCCTCTGCAGTTTGATGAATTACAGAAACACTCACTGCCTGTTGGTAATGGAACATGTTTGGAAGGGCAGGAGATTTAACGACATCTTAAGCACACCTCCGAAAGCGGGAATCGGCACATTCCAATTAGAATTAAGTTTTCAGCATCAAATTTACAAAGGGATGGAGACTTGCTCACAAATTTCCCCACTTCTCAAAATCAATTATTCTGCTTCGAGTTTCTTCTGTCTTTTATGAAAAGGTGCATATTTCTGCTGTTCCCCTCTCACCTCTGTCCCCTCTGTGCAATATTCATATCTGAAAAACATAATACTGGTTTGATTGAGATCAATATGACAATGGTGAAGCAATTTCTTTCACCCAAACTATTCTTTCTGCAGTCAACTAACCTTCAAAAGCCATACAACAAAGGGTTTAATTATATCCATCGAATCTTTAATGTTTGTGTTCACTGCAGTACAAATTCTTGGCAAATGTAACTGTCTTTTTATTTTTACAGTAAATGTGATGGTTTGTCAAACCTATACATCACAGAACGAGGGGAATGGAAGCAGTTCTGCTGTTCTTTAAAGATCTGCACATGGAAGTAACCATAACAACAGACCTATATTCTTGCATCACCTCATTGTTTGTTAGAGACAATCGTTCTTCATTGTCGAAAAGGCTACAAATTGCTTCTGCCTTTGTTAAATGCCACAAGCAGGCACCAAAGTTTTAAAAATGTGCTAGCCAGATTGTCCAGGCATTTGCAAACTTAAAGGCTCTTTCCCTACAAATGGGGAGTCAAGTTGGGATCCTGTAACTAAGGGTTGCATCAAGGTGCTCTGAATGCAATGATTTGAAGATGCCGGTGTTGGACTGGGGTGTACAAAGTTAAAAATCACACAACACCAGGTTACAGTCCAACAGGTTTAATTGGAAGCACACTAGCTTTCGGAGCGTCGCTCCTTCATCAGGTGATCACCTGATGAAGGAGCGACGCTCCGAAAGCTAGTGTGCTTCCAATTAAACCTGTTGGACTATAACCTGGTGTTGTGTGATTTTTAACTCTGTATGTAAGATGGTGTTGTGTGTTCATGATGTCACTACACTCTAACTAATCTTGGAGCTGAAGGAGTTGTACCTAGGTACCTTTGTACATAAGGTGGCCCATGTAAGTTGTGACTTATAAACTTTTCACTGTACTCATTTGAGTTCATATGATAATAAAGCTAATTCAATTCAACCTGCAATGTTCAGTCTCACCACATACCATTGACATGTAGACTGGGGTTTTAAAATGCTGCTTATAGATATTTATAATCAACCTGCTGAGATGCTTTAGGACACACCTTTGCAGTAGCTGGGACTTGAACCCAGGCCTTTACCTGGCTCAGAGGCAGCAACAATCTCACTGAACCAAAAGAGCCCTAACTCATTGGCTTGAGTTTAGAAGGATGTGAGGTGATTTATAACATATACAATCAGAGGGCAGCCTGGTAGTGTTGCTGGTTACTGGGTGTTCCCTCTCCTGGGGAAAGGCTATAACTACAGGATGCAGATTAAGGATAAGACTTTTCCAAGGGGAGATGCTAGTGCAGTCATCTATGATCTCAGATAAATAAGCTCAGCACCCGGCTTCAGACCTCACTGCGGCCGATCCATGATTTGTTTAAAATTCTTAAATTTAAGAGGCTAGTGATGATTGTCAATTATTGTAAAAGCCCATCTGCTTCATGAGTTGCCTCTTAGCAAAGGAAATCCGCCATCTTTATCCCGTCTGGTCTCCATTTGACTCCGGGCCCTCCACAACATGGGTGACTTAATGGTCCAGTGAACCACCCAGCCAGTCAGCCTCAGTGTTACCCTCACAAGGGACAACTAGGGGTGTGCAGTCAATGCTGGGTCTGCCAGCAACACCCACCTCCCAGGGGATGAATGAGAGAGAGAGAGACAGAGACAGAGTGAGAGAGAGATGAGGTGCAGCTTTGTCTGTCTGGGTGAGGGAGATGTGCCGTAAGGCTGTGTGGTTCCCTACCCTGGGCCATTGACTGTACTCGTGGCTGAGTAAGATTTCTGTCAAACGAAGGAGTCAAGGTGGGGGTGGGGGGGGCAGCCGAGAAACTGAGGCTGAGAGCACAATCAGATCAACCATGATCCTATGGAATGATGAAGCAGGAGCAGGAGCAGGCTTCAAAGGCTGATTGTCCTTGACTCAGCGCCCAATCTGGCCTTGATATTCCGGTCTTGAGAATGTTCAATACCATTATTGCTGAATTACTGGCATGAAACACGACGGGCTTCTCGCTCAATCCGTCATGTCGATTGGGGGTCGTCGAGAGGTGGATCTGAGGTTCACAAATTGCGATGCCAGTTGGTGAATTAGTGGAGCTATCTCCGGATAAAATGCACAGTACCTGTCATAAATCCTCAGCTCAGTATTGAGTTTAAAAACACACAATTCAGCATTGACTGCATCGATTTCCATTCCAGTGCTGCCTGAACAGCACTAGTACAGGATGCCCATTGGGACCAGGGTTCTTTACCGATCACCTTGCCATTGGTTAGAGAGCAGCTAACCACCTTACTGACTCCGAAAGAGCAAACTCTACTGTCGAGCCAGTGTTAGTAGCGGAGACCGCTGTGTTTTTGTCAGCTTAGGTACCCTCTGCAACCAACCAACCACTGGCTCTACTGAGGACTGTCAGGGAATGGAAGGTAGTTGTCCTAGGTCAGCCTGAGAAACATTGAGCTGTCTGACCAGGACCGTATCTAGGCTGCCGGGAGTCACGCTTCACAGGATCCCGCCCCATCTGACGCCGCCAGCCAATCAGAGGCCATTGCCCCTGGAGAACTGGGAGCCATAAGGAGTTGCCCTGGGGAATGGAGTTTTCCTTGGAGGTTGCAGGGGGGTGGTGTTGGGAGTGGCTTCCTATTTTGGGAGACGTGTTCATGGGATTTGGAGGCAAGGGAAGGGGCCAGAGCTCCCTACGGCCATTACATCTGCCTCTCCCTCCAACCATGCCCTCCTACAGTACCCAGATTGGGGCAAATGGAGCCCCGCCGCCTCCCACACCAACTCCTCTACATTGTCCCGCCCCTCACCACCCTGGCAGACATATGGACATGGAGATGAGAAAAAGGATTAGGCAGAGAATTCCATAGGCTTCCACTCTCTGAGTGAAGGCATTTCTCCTCATCTCAATCCTAAACGGCCCAGCCCTTACCCTTACACTGTGAGTATTCTGTTTTGCTGTTGGGAGGCCAACCACTATCCCTGTCAGGGAGACAGGTAATTGGGCCAGTGACAGACTGAGGCCCACATGTGGCTGTTAATTAAGAGCCTAACTTGATGATGGCTTGGGAAGGTCTCCACTGGAACTTCCTGCCTACTGCTTGGTTGCTGAGATGGCAAGAAGATGGAAGGCCAACTGTCCAGTGCCAATCTACCCCAATATGTGTCCTCACTGCCACTTCTAGGAAGGTGAAGATCATGCCCCATGGGTCCAGTGCTTCCTCCTGTCATCATCCCCCCTTCTAGGAACTCCACCGTCTATCCTAATCAACAAGGTAGAAGTGGATACTGCAGATGCTGGAGATTAGAGTTAAGAGTAGAGTGGAGCTGGTAAAGCACAGCAGGTCAGGCAACATCTGAGGAGCAGGAAAATCAATGTTTTGGGCAGAGCCTAATCAATAATCAACACATGCAGTTCAGAGAGCTTCCTTGCAAGGTATACTTGTTTCACCTTTTTTTGCCAGATGGATGTCAATGTTCAGAACAATTAGCCTCTGTCAAAGCATTGGCAGGTTTCTGCTGAGATTTTGATCCAGAGAACCTGAGAGAACTTTCTGATGAAGGGTTTTTGCCCAATATGTAAATTCTCCTGCTCCTCAGATGCTGCCTGACCTGCTGTGCTTTTCCAGCACCACACTCTCAACTCTAATCTCCAGAATCTGCAGTCCTCACTTCCACCTAGAACGTTCTAGATGCCTACAGCAGCTTGAGAAGCACGATTGAGTCTTTGAGGAACACCACCAGGAATTGTGAGGTGGGCACTCCCAAAGTTAATCTCATTGTTAACGGGTCAAACCTTAAGAGAACTCAGCTGAGAGACTGCCTCCTCTGAGTGGAATGTCTAGAACTAGGAGTCATGGGGTCAGGAGAAACAGGTGGCCATTCATGCCTGAGATGAAGACAAACTTCACTCATTGACCCAGGAACGCTGTGGTTGCTCTGTGACTGGGGCATGTTCGCAACTGAGATCCAGAAAGTTTTGAATACCCAGAGAATCTAGGAATAAGGAAGTTCAGGTAAGAGAATTAATTGAGGTGAAAGTCTGGCCATGCTCTTGGGTACATGGCAAAGCAAGTTCGGTGGATGGATTTGGCTCTTATTTCTTACAATTTCATATTGAATGATTATACATAATTCGAAGATATACATAATGAATATAAATGAATGTCAAATGTTAAGTGATGATTTTGTAAGTTTTTTTAGGACATTTTCACTACAGTTGTCATGGCAACCTCAGGCCTGGAGAGGCTGGTCATCCTTGCTGCTATAGGCCTTTGATGGGTATCTCCATCTTTCTCCATGGTAACATCTCACTGGGGTGCAGTGACAAAGCAAGAACTGTACCAGGGAAGACATTCCACTTTTCCAAAGTCGACCTGGACGAAAACTTGCTTCGAATGTTCCTGTTGTGAATAGAGGCCTCTGGATGGCTTAAGTGTCAGAGAGATCAAACAAAATGCTCCTTTAAGATTAGATTAGATTACTTACAGTGTGGAAACAGGCCCTTCGGCCCAACAAGTCCACACCGACCCGCCGAAGTGCAACCCACCCATACCCCAACATTTACCCCTTACCTAACACGACAGGCAATTTAGCATGGCCAATTCACCTGACCCGCACATCTTTGGATTGTGGGAGGAAACCGGAGCACCCGGAGGAAACCCATGCAGACATGGGGAGAACGTGCAAACTCCACACAGTCAGTCGCCTGAGTCGGGCGACGGAAATGAAACACACTTGATTTGTTTAATCGCCACCAAGATAAATCCACAGTTGAATCCTCAGTCCTTCAGATTTTTACCTTGAATCGTTCAACTTATTGGAACATCGACAGAATTACAGTCAGATGTAAATCTCCCGAGGTTTGGCCGACGATTGCCAAGAATCAAGTGCCAATAAAGGAGCTTTTAGCAGTAACCTTTCACAAATCTACCTAGTGGTTGTCGCAGAGATAACAAGAGCTTTGGGAACGATGCAGATAATTGAAATTCATTATTAGATCCTGGAATGATTTCATAAACATTTGAGAGCATCAAACTGAGAGATAATTGCAGGTTTATTCAGCAAACCAGCTTCTCTATCCAATAAATGTGTGCTTTAATGTGTTTGTAATTCTTCAAGTTGTGGTAGAAATACTCAAATGTTCAATGTTGAGCACCAAAGTGAAACTCTCAAGAGGTCAGAATTCAGTAGCTTTGTAATAATTTGCTCTTATCTTATTTTAATCTGACTTCAGTGCTCTCACGAACATAAAGGGCAGGATAATAAGTATCTCTGCAGACACTGGAGTTGGAATTTTCATTCCAGTTGGGCATAAACACCAGTGTTAATGGGCAGCAGTACACAGAGGAAGGTCACAGATCCCCACATTGAGAATAGAGCATTGATGGGCTGGGGTAGGGAAGCCCTCTTCACAATAAGGAAGTGTTTATCTTCAATGGTTTGTTGAGGTTTTGTTGCATTTTACTGAGGCGCAGTGTGCAGAGCCCAAAGCCCTGAGTTCATGTCCCACTCCAGGACCCGAGACTCAAGAGAGGTATCTTCACAATGTGGCTCAAACAGAGTTTCGACCTGCCAACCCTTCTGGCGCATGCTGACAGTGGGCGGTGTGAGTGGGAGAGAATCCTGGTCAGCAGTGAGATGGTACGAAAGTTGGGGTTTCTCCAGTCGCTATCTGTAGTGACGGTAAAAGGTGTCCAAAGACACAGCAACACAGAGTCCTCGGAGTGCTCCATTGACCTGAAGGCCAGTGTGGATTGGACGGATGTCAGCAGCACAGGGTTCAATCCCTGATCCGGCTGGAATGGGATCAGTGCCCCCTTGCCCAGCTCCCTCTGGAGGCCATGGCATTTTGGATCGAAAATCCTTGCAGCAATGACTGGGAGAAGAAGTGAAGAGATTTAGCCTGGGATGGACTTTCAGCACAAACGCCATCTCAAACCTCTTGTACTTTACTCACAGAGTAAAGGTAAGCTCACTGTCGTCCGAGTGGACCACAGGGTAGCTCTCTCATTAAAGAGAGACAGCTGGTGGTGAGTTTAATCTGAGGGTCATCACGCCTCAATTGAGGGGCAAGAATGAGAGGAAGGACCTTCACAGTAACCTCAGCCAGTGCAGGGATTGAACCCATGCTATTGGCATCACTCTGTATCACAAACTCCTGATGAGGTTTGTGATTATGGAGATTTGTGTACCAACTCCAAACACTTCATGTTGGAGAATTTCTTTCCTTTATTCTTTCACCAGACACGAGTAAAAAATGAGGTCTGCAGATGCTGGAGATCACAGCTGAAAATGTGTTGCTGGTCAAAGCACAGCAGGCCAGGCAGCATCTCAGGAATAGGGAATTCGACGTTTCGAGCATAAGCCCTTCACCAGGAAACTGATGAAGGGCTTATGCTCGAAACGTCGAATTCCCTATTCACCAGACACGGCCAACACTAGCAAGGGCAACACTTATTGTCTGTCCCCACTTGCCCCTTGAGAAGGTGAGGGTGAGCTGCTTTCTTGAACTGCTGCAGTTTGTGTACTGTAGGTTGATCCATACTGCCCGTTGGGAGGGAATTCCAGGATTTTGACCCAGTGACACTGAAGGAACTGTCCTTTAGATTCAACGTTGAGTTTTAGATTAGATTCCATGCTGTATGGAAACAGGTCTTTCGACCCAACAAGTCCACACCAGACCCTCCAAAGAGTCACCCACCTAGACTCATTCCCTACCCTATATTTACCCCTGATTAATGCACTTAACACTATGAGCAATTTAGCATGGCCAATTCACCCTAACCTGCACATCTTTGAATTGTGGGAGGAAACCAGAGCAAACCCATGCAGACACGGGGAGAATGTGCAAACTCCACACAGACAAACGCCTGAGGATGGAATTGAACCTGGGTCCCTGGCGCTGTGAGGCAGCAGTGCTAACCACTGAGCCACCCCTTTAACAGCTTTAGTTCAACATCTTTGGATCAGAACCTCTCCCTCCATCTCATATTTTCTTCTCTTTTGTGGAAGTGAACTTGTCTTGTTTCTTTATTGCTTCATGTTTCAATCTGATGGTGTTCATGCAGCAACTTGCACCACATTTAGACACAATCTTATTTGCCTTTATCCGTTACTACTTATTTTGCCAGTTTCATCACCAAATCCGTTTAACCTCCGTTGGTCCCTACCCTTCCCTAACCACTGATCTCCGTTGTTCTTCCTGCCTTTTCTGGTCTCCCTGCTATAGGAAAGATGTTGTGAAACTTGAAAGGGTTCAGAAAAGATTTACCAGGATGTTGCCAGGGTTGAAGAGTTTGAGCTCCAGGGAGAGGCTAAACAGGCTGGGGCTGTTCTCCCTGGAGCGTCGGAGGCTGAGGGGTGACCTTATAGAGGTTTACAAAATTATGAGGGGCATGGATAGAGCGAATGGCCAAGGTCTTTTCCCTGAGGTGGGGGAGTCCAAAACTAGAGGACATAGGTTTAAGGTGAGAGGGGAAAGATTTAAAAGGGGCCTAAGGGGCAACTTTTTCAGGCAGAGGGTAGTGCGTGTGTGGAATGAGCTGCCAGAGGAAGTGATGGAGGATGGTACAGTTACAACATTTAAAAGGCATCTGGATGGGTATATGAATAGGAAGGGTTTGGAGGAATTTGGTCAAGTGCTGGCAAATGGGACAAGATTAATTTAGGATATCTGGTTGGCGTGTAAGGGTTGAATCTGTGCTGGACGTCTCTCTGGCTCTATAAAAGGCATAACAAATCTGTTAAGCAATAGCACAATAATATCATTGATAGTTACAACTATCTTCAAACTATAGCTCCAAATCCATTTGTACTGCCTGCTTCAAACTACTTCCCTGTTAATTTGTTTCAGAACTCTGGAGAAACCTTCACCCTGACTTCCCTTCAAAGGCTTATTCTTTTCATTCTTAACATGAGGACCTGCCCTTTGAAGTCTGAAGAGCTGGATAAATGAGATAAATTGGCTCTGCGGTAGATTTTAATCCAAAAAAGAGCTGCGTTAATTCACAGCAGTCCAGAAAAGATGGAAAAGGATTGTCTGATTGCCCATCATTCATTGAACATATCCAGTCAGAGTGACTGTTAGCAAGAAGATTCATCAAATGTGAGGCAGAAACTCAAGGAAGCACATGTGATGAAAACTCCAAACACATTATTCTAACCTTGATTAATGCATTGGTAAGGTCTGACTGGAATATTATACACAATGTGAGCATAAAAACCTTCAAAATCCCGTTGAGTGAGGAGGGAGGAACAAAGCTGTTCCCAGGACTTAAAACTAAAAGTTATCAAAGCAGTAACAAGGTTTCCAAGGGCAGAGACCTACAAAGTGGATAGTACAGTAGTTCAGTGGTTAGCACTGCTATCTCACGGTGCCAGAGACCTGGGTTCAATTCCATCCTCAGGCGACTGTCTGTGTGGAGTTTGCACGTTCTCCCCGTGTCTATATGGGTTTCCTCCGGGTGCTCTGGTTTCCTCCCACAATCCAAAATATGTGGAGGTTAGGATGGAATAGCCATTCTAAATTTCCTACAGTGTTCAGGGATATGTAGGTTTGGTTCATTAGTCAGGGGTAGATATAGGGTAGGGAAATGGGTCTAGGAGGGCTAGTCTTCAGAAGGTCGGTGTGGACTTGTTGGGCCAAATGACCTCTCCCACACTGTAGGGTTTCTATGATTAATCCATGTGCTTTCAGATAGGGACATAGCAATAGAGGATGAAATTGGCCTTCTGAGCTTCTAAACCATTTGTTATGTCTAAACGTCTCCTTGAGCACCAACATGCTGCCTCGTTTCCATATCCTGGTTCTCTTAGGCCCAAAGACTTGTCACAGAATCCCTATAGTGTGGAAGCAGGCCATCTGACCAATTGAGTCCATACTGACCCACCGAAGAGCATCTTGCCCCTATAACTCTACATTTCCTATGGCTAATCCACCTAGTCTGTACATTGTTAGAGTGCAGGAAGAAACCTGTGCAGACACGGGGAGAATGTGTAAACTCCACATGGATAATCATCTGAGGGTGGAACTGAACCCACTTCCCTGGCACTGTGAGACAGCAGTGCTAACCACTGAGCCACCATGCCATGTCAAAGGCTGTTGATTGCGGCTTTGAATATACTCAACTGTGGAACATCCTCAGCTCCTGGGAATGAAGTATACCAAAGACCTGCAACTCCCATCATGAATGAAGAAATTTCTCTTCATCCCAGTCCTAAATGGCAAATCCTTTATTCAGAGAATGTGAGTGTGCATTGTTGATTTTCTGACCAGGAGTAAGATTCCTTACCACCTTCTCTTGTCATGCCCTTTGAGAATGTTATGCTTCAATACGATCACATCTCAATCTTCTAAATTCCAGGGAATACAGGATTAATCTACTCAACAATTTCAGGACAATCCACTCATCTGAGGAGTTCATTTGTCGAACCATTGTTGTATTACCTTGAGGGGACAGAACATGCTCAATCTCTCAATCCCTGGCTCTCCCATCTCCATGCCCAAATGGCCCACATAACAACATCCAGTGCCATTGGACATCCTTCGGATCAAGGAATGGGAAATCACAGGAATTTACCAACAAGTTCTTTGTGACAATCCTCATCTGATAAATGACAGAGATTGAACTTCCACAGTGTAAGTGGCCTTTACAATCATAGAGTCATAGAGATGTACAGCACGGAAACAGACCCTTCGGTCCAACCCGTCCATGCCAACCAGATATCCCAACCCAATCTAGTCCCACCTGCCAGCATCCAGCCCATATCCCTCTAAACCCTTCCTATTCATATACCCATCCAAATGCCTCTTAAATGTTGCAATTGTACCAGCCTCCACCACCTCCTCTGGCAGCACATTCCATACACGTACCACCCTCTGTGTGAAGAAGTTGTCCCTTAGGTCTCTTTTATATCTTTCTGCTCTCGCTCTAAACCTATGCCCTTTAGTTCTGGACTCCCCCACCTGAGGGAAAAGACTTTGCCTATTTACTCTATCCATGCCCCTCATGATTTTATAAACCTCTATAATGTCACCCCTCAGCCTCTGATGCTCCAGGGAAAACAGCTCCAGACTGTTCAGTCTCTCCCTCTAGCACAAACCATCTAAACCTGGCAACATCCTTGTAAATCTTTTCTGAACCCTTTCAAGTTTCACAACATCTTTCCAATAGGAAGGAGACCAGAATCCATTATTCCTAACCAATATCCTGTACAGCCGCAACATGACCTCCCAACTCCTGTACTCAATACTCTGACCAATAAAGGAAAGCATACCAAATGCCTTCTTCACTGTCCTATCTACCTGCGACTTCACTTTCAAGGAGCTATGAACCTGCACTCCAAGGTCTCTTTGTTCAGCAACACTCCCTAGGATCTTACAATTAAGTGTATAAGTCCTGCTCAGATTTGCTTTCCCAAAATGCAGTACCTCGCATTTATTTAAATTAAACTCCAACTGCCACTCCTCAGCCCATTGGCCCATCTGATCAACATCCTGTTGTAATCTGAGGTAACCTTCTTCGCTGTCCACTACACCTCCAATTTTTGTGTCATCAGCAAACTTACTAACTATACCTCTTATGCTCACATCCAAATCATTTATATAAATGATGAAAAGTAGTGGACCCAGCACCGATCCTTGTGGCACTCCATTGGTCACAGGCCTCTAGTCTGAAAAACAATCCTCCACCGCCACCCTCTGTCTTCTACCTTTGAGCCAGTTCTGTATCCAAATGGATAGTTCTCCCTGTATTCCATGAGATCTAACCTTGCTAACCAGACTCCCGTGGGGAACCTTGTCGAAAGCCTTAATGAGGTCTATATAGATCACATCTACCACTCTGCCCTCATCAATCCTCTTTGTTACTTCTTCAACCTGCTGGTCAGGTCACAGTAGAGCAGTAGAAGCTTGGAATAAATTGGTTTGTGACTACTTGTAGATCAGGTTACAACATTTAAAAGACATTTGGATTGGTACATGGATTGGAAATGTTTAAAGGGATATGGGCCAACTGCAAGCAAATTGGTCTAGATTAGTTTGGGAAACTTGTTCAGCAAGGATGGGTGGGGCTGTTTCTGTGCTGTATAACTCTATGCCTCCAGGTTCCTTAAACAGACATTCAATCCTCCGTCACAACAGTCATACACAGCACTTCTTCCAATAGATAGCAGGGAACAACTGAGGATCATGATGTCAATCTGGCTTCAGTTGTCCTTCACATGATTTTGTCTGATGGGCATTCATTTCCCACTCAATAAAGAGGAACAAGTCCAATTTCAGCACCATGTCTTGCAACTTAAGACAGTAAGGCTCTCTCACCCTCATTTCTCAAATCCCCTCAGCTCCTATATACCCCCCAGTCCACATTTATGATACCTCTCCACCCCACCCCCCTCATGCATGGTGAGAGGTCTTGGTGCATGGGGGGGAATGGGTCTAGTTTGGCAGGAGGTGGGGGAAACTTGGGTATGACCTCTTGAACCTACCTTGCAGGAGGATCCCTCATCCAGGTTGTGGTTCATTACGCCTCTAGCATACTGGGAAGCACAGAGTCTTTGAGACACTCCATGGACATTGTGGAGAGTAGCTCAGAGGTCTATAGAATGCTCCTGTCCAGACACAGGTTGATGCATGGTCATTGAGGCAGAGATGAGTAAATGGGGAAACAGGGAAGTCAATGGTTATTGGGAATGTGGCTGTCGTGGAGAATGTGGGAATTGGAATAGTCAACAGATTCACAGACGCGTCTATTGCCAGTTTGAGGACACAGTTTCAAATCCCTCCACAGAAGTGAGTGGAATTTAAGTTCAATTAATAAATAAACAATAGAAAGCGAGTCTTAGTAAAAATTACCATTAACCCAGCTGCTCACCAATGTCCATTAGATACAGAGGGTAGTAGCAACCACTGCCTGTAAGGGAGGGAGAGGCAAAAACTCTCATTACATTTAAGAAATAATTAAATGTACACGTCTGATACCAAAATACACAGGGCTATGGGGGAAGTTCTGGAAAATGGGATTAGAACAGTTCGATGCTTGGTTTCAAACCAGTGTGGATAGGATGGGCTGAAAGGCCTTTTTCTGTGCTATAGACCCCATGACTCAATGATGTTAAATCAGCCCTCCTTACCCGGTCTGGGCTACATGTATTCCAGACAGAGAGTGAGGTGGTTAACTATTAACTGCCCTTCGAAATGTATCAACAAAACACTTAGGGCAAAATGTTTAAGCTTAAGTTCAAAGATGTGTAGGTTAGGGTGGATTGGCCGTTCTAACTTATCCATAGTGTCCCAGGGATGTGCTGGTTAGGGTGGATTGGCCATGCTAAATGAACCAAAGTGTCCCAGGAATGTGCATGTTAGGATGGATCAGCAATGCAAAATTACTCATACTATCCTAAGGATGTGCAGGTTACAATGGATTGGCCATGGTAAATTGTCCCATAGTGTCCAAGACTGTGCAGGTTAGAGTGGATTGGCCCTGCTAAATGACCCAAAGTGTCCCAGGGATGCGCAGGTTAAGGTAGATCAGTCGTGCAAAATTACCAGTGTCAGGGGATGTGCAGGTTAGGGGAGGATTGGCCATGTAAATTACCCATAGCGTCAGGGGATGTGCAGGTTAGGGGGGGGAATTAGCCATGGGAAATGCAGGGTTATCGGGATATGGCAGAGGGCTGGGTCTGGGTAGCCTGGTCAGAAATGTTTGGGTTCCATGGAAGAGTGGCATTGAGGTGACCACCAGGTGAGCCGTTGTCTTGTGGGACAGTGGAGGTGGGTAAAGGAGCTGACTGCCTTATTTCTGCTCCTAATTCCCTTCTCCATATGGAAGTCCTATTCCCAGCTCAGGAACCAGCCAGGTAGGGAATGCATCTTTTACCCACACAGGGGATTTCTGGGGTTCCTTGGAATGGGATCGGGAGTCTCGGAATCAGTATTGCGTCCCCATGGAATCTCCAGTTAATATCTCCTGATGTGGCTCGTCTTCCCTGGCAATGGTAACCATAAAGAAGCTTGGGGCATTATACAACAATAAACATGCTGCATCAATTCGATTGTGGCTCATCCAAGTGGGAGGTGAAATCAGTTCAGCCTACCATTAGGAGAAAGTGAGGACTGCAGATGCTGGAGATCAGAGCTGAAAAATGTGTTGCTGGAAAAGCGCAGCAGGTCAGGCAGCAAGCAAGGAGCAGGAGAATCGACGTTTCAGGCATGAGCCCTTCTTCAGGAATCTTCAGGATTCCTGAAGAAGGGCTCATGCCCGAAACATCGATTCTCCTGCCCTTTGGATGCTGCCTGACCTGCTGCGCTTTTCCAGCAACACATTTTTCAGCTCAGTCTACCATTAGCACTGCTCATGGCAAGGAAAGGCAGAACTACAGGAAGCATTTCTCACTGCAGAGACAGCGATGGGATTACTATGGGAGGGAACTCCGACAAGAAACTGAAGTAACAGGTAGAAGATTAAATGCATCAGGCAAGGCTTAGAGACACGAACACCCACCAAAAGAGAGGGTAGCTGAGAGCAGAGTCAGCCGACAGGGAAAATCATGTGTTCGACTGCAAATAAGAAAGGCAAATCTTGCTTTACTGAATGGGACCAATACTGGGAGCCAGCTGTCTCACTGATTTAATGGGAACTGTTCATGCAGATCCAAAACATAAAGGCTTTACCCGGGATTGATTTTGTCGATTGGTAACGCTGGAGAAAGGGATGGTCAATTTGATCGGACTGTGTACTGATTTCTTTAGCAGTGAGTTTAATGCATTTGCATCTGCTCATGTGGGCTACGGGAAGATAGCACTTTTAAAGTCGATACAAAGTGGGTCTGGAAAGGCAGAGCTTCTGAGGGGCAGGAGAGTCAACGTTTCGGGTCGGTTTTGTGAAGGGGGTACGGGTGGGGAGGCTGAGAAATAAATAGTGGGAGAGGGGTGGGGCTGGGGGAAAGCTAGGTGGCATGGTGATAGGTGGATGCAGGTAGGGGATAGTTGGTCGATCGGAAGGGTGGGAGCAGATAAATGATGAGGAAATGGACAGGTTAGCGTGGGGTCAAGGAGACAGGGAGGAGAGGGAAAGCTGGACGTGGGGATGAGGTTGGAGCGCGAGGGGAGATTTGGGCGAGGGGAGTCTATGTTAAGGTCTGTCAGCTCCAGGTTGCATGTGGCCTCATTTTGTCAGTGGCAGAGGCCCAGGATGGACATGTGGCCGAGGGAGTGGGAGGGGGATGGCAATCAGAAGGTAGAGTTGATTGGAGCATGCAGAGCGCAGATGCTCCACTAACCAGTCCCTGAGTCTGAGGCTGGTCTCTCCAATGTAGAGGAGCAATGGATACAGTAGACTAGGTTGGAAGAAGTGCTGGTGAAACTCTGCCAGTGTTGGAAGGATTGTCTGGAGTCTTGGACGGAGGTGAGATGGGAGGTGTAGGGGTAGGTGTTGCACTTCCTGCGATATTAGGGAAAGGTGCTGGGTGTGGAGGGTTTAGAGGGGAGTGTGGACCTGACAAGGAAGTCGCGGAGTGA